>NW_017728911.1:7176556-7209040 GCF_001723895.1 Crocodylus porosus | reverse complement strand
GCAGGGAACTCTCAGGGCTGCTTCAGCAGTCCAGCTGGCACAAGGGGTAGTGTCCCCAGGTACCAATTGACTGGGCCCCAGAAGCTCCTGGGAGCAAGTAGCCCTGAGCTACTTGCAAGGCAGCTTTTTGTACTAATGGGGCCAGGACAGGGCAGCTTTTTATATTGCTGGGGACAGCACGGGTACTGGCCCTGGGCTCTAGTTCCCCCTGGATGCAGATCCAGGAGGAGCCAGGGTGGGTTATTTTGCCCCGAGTGGCACAATTTGCTCCACAACAAAGTGCATGTCCAAGCACATGCACTAAGGCAAAAAGCCCTGGCTCAAATTTGCACTGCTTCTATTTGAGCAGCTGCAAGCGCATGTGTGGATGCGCCCACTGAAGCTATTTTGGACTGCTCTGGCTGTAAAAAGGAGCCTTAAAATGGCTAGGAACAAATGTTGTATTTGTCCCTGGACACATTTTTTCTGTGTTTGTCCAAGAACAGAAATATCATGGGATTGGCATGTACACATCACCTTTTCTTTTGGGGTTTAGTGAGTGGCTGAATGCACTGCCACTTTTCTGCCATTGATTCAATGATACAATCCTGGTATAACGGTTCAGATGCACTTGGCAATGCCCTGGGATAAACTGTTAGTAGTTTTTCTCCTGTGACACTTTTTTTTTTTTTTAAAGATTTTTTCCAAGGCATTGAACATGAATGTCTGAATGATTTCATTTTGTTCTGGGAAAAATGGTTTATCCTGGAACAAGTGTGACATCTGTTTCTAGTTAATTAGTACAAATTCAAGGGGAGTGTAGGTGAATAAGGCAAGCTTGAAAAGTCCATTTTAGCAGAAAATACGAAGCATCCACCTCTGGAAAACAACTGGATTATTCCCATCCCAGCCTGTGACTGCAATGGTGGGGGAGGGAAGTAACCAGCATTCAGAAGGGTACAAGCCAACAAGAATTAATGAGTGTCGCTGCTTCTCCCAACAGCGCTTTTTTTTTTTTCTGTTCCGCTGTAATAAACATGACAGTTTAATCAAACAAAATGTATTAGCTCTGGAAAACATTTACATGAACACATTTCCCCTTTAAAATATCAAATTATAAGCATTGCCAATTGCTTTTATTTGAAAATCATGCACAAAACCATTTTCCATGGTGCCTTTCAATGACAAAAGAAGTCAGTGATGTTTTGCATTGTCATCATACAAAATAGATCCCCTGGTCCAAGCAGGGGATCCATTTGTTTACAAATATGTAGCTTGAAAGAAAACAAAGCAAACACTGGGCCATAGGTAAAAGGATATTTTTTGTAGCCCCAAAGTAAATGTTTTTACAGAAACTATTTCAGAATAGAAAGATGATATAATAGATTTAAAGTGGTGTTAATTGGGCAGAGATACATCAAGTAGGAAAAAAAATACTGTGAGCAAATATTCTAGGAAATCACTAGAAAAATTAAATTGACTTTGTCCAGTATATTGAGTGATCCAGAAATAATTCTTGTCATGTGAATGTTATAGTTCAGTTTAGCCTTGAGTGCATTGTAGTTCATGAAATCATAGAAAAATTAGGGCTGGAAAGGACCTTGGGCGGTCACCCTTGCTCAAAGCAGGACCAGCCCCAACTAGATCATTCCAGTTTAGTTCAGTTTAACTAGGTATCAGCTTAGTAAGAGGAGAAGTCCCCTCCTTGGCAACTCGGTGGGATTTGTATTTGAAAAGCCAGAACCTGCTCTCTATTAAATAAATATAAATTTAGCATAATTTCACTGGCATTACTCCAGGTTTACCTCACTGTGATTGACTTGGTTGCTAAGCTACCCATGACCCCCAGGGAGTTCAGTTGTACTTGTGGATGCATCACTCTTCTAAAAATCAGCCCCAAGGTGTCCAAAATGCAGCTAGTTGGGATTATCTTTCTGTGCAATCAAAAATTCAGCAGCATTTAACTTTTTACCTATATTCCAGATTTTTATTAAAAAACACTTTTTTCTTGATCTGAAATTTCCTAACCTAAGGGGATATTTTTGGTGGCCATTTCCATTTCACTCAGAAGCCGTATTTTCCAACAGCTTAGCTCTCACGGTGTATCACCTCCATATCACAGCACAGCCATTGGCCATTCCTTGCTGTGGCTGAGAGAGACTAGGCCAGGGGATAAGGAAAACAGTGTAACTGAGCTCAGAAATAGAAAGTAGTACTTCCTATCTGAAGGCCACAGCGCAGACTTCCTCTGAAAACTATTACTCTGATGCCATCTTCTGGTTGTCTGTTCCATATTAATTGGTTCTGAATCAAGAAACTCTCTTCTCCATCTTTACTCTTGTGCCCGCAGAGATGAATCAGGAATAAAGTGTCCCTATTTGATGTGAGATTTACTATTTCCTTTCCTTTCTTTTGTTTTCCTGAAAGCTATCTAGGGCTAATGTGAAACATAGGGCTCTTGTACATGTGACAAGGGTTTATGCCCTCTAAATTGCAACTTTGGGTTTTATTTTTTTGGTCATTGAAAAGGTGGGTTTTATTTTTCCATCACTGAAACGTTGGGTTTTAGCAGCACACTATTCACAGTAAATTACTGCAGGTGGTGCCATGTAGCAATCCACCCTCCTGATCTCTTCATACTAAATTGCAGCGGGGGGTGCCCACATACCACTAATCCCACTACAGAGCGGTCATCTCTATAGCTCACACCTATTAATAATTCATTAATTTCATTAGTTTAATTAAATTTTAACTCATTTTAACATGTATCTTACAACCACCCCTATGAACAGGGGCCCAGCAGAGCTGCTCTGTTGGTTCCCCACCCCGCTCCCCCACTGGGAGTGTCTGGCAGCTTGGGGACTTCATTAGCAGCTGGAGAAAGTGCTGGTCCCAGCCATGTGTCAGCTGCATGTGGGCATGCAAGCTGCTAGGCTATGCTCTTTACGGGCTGGCACAGCGGTGGATGAAAAACTACCGCTGCACTTCCCCCCAGGGAAGGCATCCCCCCAGCCACTCTCTGCAGCGTGGATGTGGGAGTCTGCGCTGGAGGGTCAGCAAGCTGGGGTGGGTCCCGTCTCCATCAGCCCAGCAGTGCCAGTCAGCACAGCTCAGGCCTCCCAGTCACCAGCCCCTCAGAGCTGGCAGAGCAAGAGACTGCATTGTTCGTCAGGGGTGGATTAACACATGGGCCCACAGGGCCTGGGCCCAGGGTCCCCTGACAATCAGGGGCCCCCTGGGGTAGGGGACAGGGCAGGGACCCACCACACTCCCTAGCCTGCAGGGGAAAGTCAAATGCATGAGACCTAGAGGAAGGTGGTGGCTGGAAACTTGTCTGACCGCTCCATGGGAACAGCCAGGGTGAGGTGGCAGCAAGGATCCCTGCTACCCCTAGCTGCTCTTTCTCTCTCCTGTGCCTAGAAGGAACCTCATCCTGCCCTCCCTCTCAAGTGTCAGGTTGCAGGGCAGGCAGGCAGCTCAGGACAGGCTGTCGTGCCACTTATAGCAAATGCAAAGAGTGTGTGTGTGTGTGTGTGTGTGTGTGTGTGTGTGTGTGTGTGTGTGTGTGTGTGTGTGTGTGTGTGTGTGTAAAACCCCAAACTGACCCACAAACCACACAGCATGCAGTGCTTTAGTCCTGCTGCCAAGGGCTGCTTCGGGGCACAGAGAAGGGGAACCTGCTGCCCCTGGGATTTTCTGCAGTTCTTGACCCCAAATAAGATAACTAGCAAATTGCCCATCAAAAATGATATGGTAGGGACAAAGGCCTGCATTGCCCCCCACGCCACATTGGGTTGGGGTCTGGCTTCCCCCCCTTCCCCCCCTCCTCCGCTGCCTTGGGTCTAGGCCTACTTCCTCCCTTCCCTGCCTGATGCTTCAGGCCCAGGCTCATTCCCCCGGCTCCCAATCCCCCCGCCACTTCGGGTATGAGCCCGCTCCCCTCTTCCCCCACATTGTTTTGGGTCTGGTTCCCCCCTGATGCTTGGGTGCAGGCCTGTACCCTCCCACCCCCTGCCATTCAACCCCTCACCACCACCTCTCAGGAAGAGGGGGGGGAGCTTGCATGCAGTAGTGGTGAGTGGTGTGGCAGTGTCCATGCTCTGCTACCAGTAACCCCCCCCCCCCCCTTTCCCCCTCCCTTCCTGCTCTTTTCCCTGCTGCCTCCCCCTCCCCTCCGGCTGTTGTTGGGTGGGCAGACCCCCACTCCAGCCCCAGACTCCAAGGAGCAGGGCCCACTTTGCACCCTCCAGCCCATCAGTCCCTACTGCCATGGCGGCGCTCCACTGTGCAGGGGGGAGAGGGGGGTGAGGCCAATGCTGCACTGCTGGCACCCCGTACTGCTGCTGCCTCCAAGGAGCAGGGCTGGTGGGGGGCGATGCCAGCGCCACTGGCCTTGCCCCCCTGCTCCATCCCCTCCATCATGGCAGTGCCCTGGTCCCCGCCATCCCCCTTTGCCTCCAAGGAGCAAGGCCGAGGTGGGGGGAGGCTAGTGCCGCTAGCCCCATGGCCCAGCTCACCAGGCAGGCTGTGGGAAGGGATCAGACCCCTCTTCTTGTTGTAGCAGAAGCCTGAGGGGGAGAGGATGGTGGGGGGAAACGGGTCAGGAGTTCAACCGGATGATTGGCAGTCGGCAAAACCAGTCAGGCAGGGTTTAGTCCATGCTAATTGTCACTACAAGCCAGCAACCTGCTTGTCCAGTTAAGGTCCTGATTACTGACTTGTGGGGAGCAGGGGGATGGAAAAAAATAGCTGCTGCTAAGCTGTGCAATTATACTCACAATCAGGTGTTAAGTGCTCTGAGCAGACACCTGCAGGGCCAGAGCTCACCTCCTCTGTTGTTGCAAGGACTGTCAGCTGTCTGAACAGCAAGGGAACTTTGCGGCCCCATTAACCTCCTATTAGGTGTTAAATGCTTAGAGCAGAAGACTAGTATGCTTCACTGACAATAGCATGCTTCACTGTGTAGTATTTGTATAATAGTGCTAAGGGAGTCAGGGTATACTACGCACCACATTATCCCTGGTAATGGAGAAGGGAGCACATACATAGCAGACATCATTGATCAATCTCCAAAAGAGCCCAGGATTACCTTGATCTTAAACCCCTCAACATACCGTAGGGCCTTTTAGACACCCATCCCACCAAGTAAAATAAGAGATGACAAGGACTGATTAGTTTCTTTGAATTATTTGTTTAATAAAGTAATAAAAAGAGATCAGCAGAAGATTGATTCATGTCAGGTTCTCCAGTTACACCTGGTATCCTAGCACATTCATTACACACAAATATCTGCAAATTTTAGTGACACCTGGTGGACAAAGCAGCTCAGTACATGTAATTAATGAATTACCATATACATGTAACAAATTAATGGCTGCATAGTTGCAAGTTGGCACTTACATACTAAACTACATCAGAATGCGGTTCAGTTTGTAACTGTGAGAATTTAAAACCCCTAAAGCTTGCATATGTGTACAGGCAGCCCCCGCTTAACACGGTTTCACTTAGCGCTATTTCGCTATAGCGCTCATTTAAAATTCATGCCTCATTTTACTTAGTGCTGAGCCAGTTTTGTTATAGCACTCAGCAAAGCAGCAGCAGCAGGAAGTGGTGAGTGGTAGCGATTGGGCGGGCAGGTGGGCATGAGCTTGGGGCCTGCACTGGTGCTGCAGAACCAGGGCCAGCAGGGGTCCATGAGCACACTGCTTCAGTCTGCAAGCGTGCCGCTTCGGGCTGTGAGCACACTGCTTTGGTGCAGTGTGGGACGCTTACTGAAGGTAAACTCCTCACTCCTCACCTGGGGCAAGCAGGAGGGGCTGGGGCCTGGAGACCTGTGGGCTAGGGGGCTTTGGGGCTGGAGCCTGGTGCAAGCTCTACCAGCTGTAGGACACTTCTCTGCTCCCCCGCTTCACCTCAGGGAACGAGGAGGCACGTGGCATCAGGGCTGGGGAGTGGAGCAGTTCCCCGGAGCCAGCAGAGCATGCGCCAACCCCAGCCTCCATCCCTGCCTTGCCTCACCTCAGGGAGGAGCTGCTGCCTGCCCCGAGTGAGGCTCTGCCGGCTCCAGGGAACTGCTCGCGGCATCAGGGCTGAGGAGTGGAGCACTTCCCCTGAGCCCATGGGCAGCAGGAGCAGGGGGCCTGGGCCAGCACGTGGTTCCAGAGCGGCTGGAGGGAGGGGGGGTGTGGAGGAGAAGCAGCAGTGACAAGAAGCAGCGAGTAGGGGGCAGGCATGAGTGCGGGGCTCCTGCCAGTGGCGGCAAGGGCCCAGAGCAGGGCAGCAAGAGCACGGGGCCTGAGCTGGCACATGGTGCTGGAGCAGCTGGTGAGCAGGGGGGTGGGGAGAAGCAGTGGCGGCAAGAAGCAGTGAGTGTGGGGCCCCATGGTGCAGGATCTGGTAGGAGTGCGGGGCATGGACTGTGGGGCAGAGTGGCCAGCAGGCAGGTAGAGGGGTGGGAAGAGTCAGTGGTGATGGTGAGGAGCTACAGCAAGAAGCAGCAGTAACCAATTATTTCTATTTACATTAAACCCGATGGGGAAATGGATTTTGCTTAGCGTGGTTCTGCTTAACGCTCGGTTTTTCCATCACCAATCAAGAGTGTTAAGCGGGGGCCTGTAAAGTGTGATGCCACTAAGCTACACAAAGGAAAATTTTCATCACTTGCACATCATCTCCGTGTCTTGTGTACAAGTGCCCATACTACGCAACCAGGAGCTGAGACACTGTGATTGCTTTGAAGAAGGTATTATTTAATAATAAACACCAGGAGTGCTTGTGTGCATGCAGATTACAGCCCCAAGGACTATACAGTCTAGAGAGCACTAAACACCCTGGAGAACCCAGAGGAAAAGTCTCTGATTCTTGTTTTTCTGACAAAACTATAAGGAGTAGTAAGTTAGCACTGAAAGGCTTTATGACATAGTCATTCCATAATTGCCCACTTTGAGATTTCTTGCTGTTTCCATTGAGTCAGCTGTTACTGGCAACTGTTGAACACAGGATATTGAACTAGATGGAGCATTGGTCTGAACTAGCATGTCAGTTCCTAAGTTCCACAGTGGGAGTTTCTGGAAGCCACAGAAACTGTCCAGAGGAGAGCTGGACAACCTCAAATCATGTGGGAAAGGGATGGGAGGGCCTTGCTTGGGAGAGAAAGGCAATAACACAATATGTGCCTTCATTCCACCTCCCAGCCACTCTTCACTATTCAGGGGTATTTCTCCATAGACTGAGGGAGGGGTGAGGGGAGGAGGGGAAAGAGCAATCCTGTGCGGCATTTTCTTCCTCAGATTCACTCAGGATGCTTTAAGCAGAGAGTCCAGTTGACTATAAAAACCACATCTCCAGAGGGGTCATATTTTGCCTCTCTATCATGGGAAAACAGTCAACCCAGTTTGGTGAAAATTAATAGTAGTGATTCGCAACTAGTGAAGACTCTCAGCTCTCCAGAGCCTGTCTGGAAAAAAGCAAAAGACAAAACAGTGCTGTATTTCCCATCTTTAAAATACACACAAATATTTTTATTTTATTTTTCACCAGAAAAACATAAACTAGCTCCTTATATTAAGAGACTCCTGCATGCATTATTATTCAACTCAGCAGCTTATGCTCTTTTAAAGGTTTTTAAGGAATGGTAAGCAGAAATGAACATGATTACTGAGCTCAAAAGAAACGAGAGTGTTTCCTTGTCAGAAAGTCCAGCCCTCATCTAACCATTAGAGATGAAATTGTTTCCTTGCCTCACTTGCAGAGCTTGGTGACCCAGACTCCTACTTTTCATTATAGAAAGATTATAGTGCTCCAAGGTTAAATGGATTTCAAGTGGCCTGTGTCCCATCAGCTTCACAAAATTAAAGTAGTTTCAGATCCTACAGATGTCCTGGTTTCCCTCTGCCACTTCGGGTGGTTTTACAATTACGTTGTCCTATTTTTAAAAAATGTTTTGCTCCTTCCTGCTCCTGTGTAAAAATCAAACCCACAACCGACAAGGGAAAGAGATTAACAGTTTTAGGGAAACTGAAAATCTGCAGAGTGCTGCCACTGTTTCCTCTAAACTCTCTCAGTTAGAATAACCTCAGAAACAATAGTAGATGGAAAACATTCCAAAAGGGAGTGATTTTTAAATGGCTTTATATCCCTTTTAGCTGAAGCTTTCGTTTATTAATAAGATTAATTTTGATTCTCTTATCTAATTGTTAAACCCCCCACACAAAAGTCCTTAAAATAAAATGAAAAAAAGTGATCTGAAGCTTCAGTTATCTCCTCTGAAGGATTTTGACAAGGGAAGAACTTTATGAAACCAGTTTGCTTATATTTCTGTTGTGCAGGTGTTTATGTTTGTTGAGAACTGTAGGACAGAGAGTGACTAAAGGGGCAGGGAAGGCCATCAGCAGGGTATGTGGCAGGCACTCTGCTGTGAGGCTGAGGCCCAAAGAGCCAGGGCCCAGTCAGCAGACTTGGACTGAGGGAACTTGGGTGGAAGAAAAAGGGACTGAGGCTAAACGGGTTGAAGCTTGGACAACAGGTGGCTTTGAAGGGGCCCAATATTAGTCTGGTGCAGAAAGAGAGAGACTTTGGGTGTCAGGGTCTGAGTCCCAAGTCAAGTGGGTCAAGTTGAGCCCATGAAGTAGCAAAGAAAGAACTAGGATATACACCTAAGGCTCAATAGCCTCCAAAGGGAAGTCTCCCTTCTTCCATTCTTCATTAACGACAACAAGACGTGGCAGATGAGACACCAGAGAAAGACCCTGAGAGGCAGGAATGAAGGCTGGATAGGACTAAGGCAACCATCAAGGGGTGCTACAGCAACCCCAGGGTGTATCCAGTTACAAGGAGGCCTTTTCAGACTATAGTAAATATATAGAAAACCATGCTTAGTGCAGTGATGCTCAACCATGGCACTGTGGGATGCTTTGTGATCCCTTCAAGGATGCCATGGAATGCCATGCAATAGCACGGTGACGTGTGCAAACATGATTCATGGAGAAACAGAAATGTAAAATAGGAACGTATAGGGTTAAAAACATTCTGACCTGTTGTGGTCTGCTTGAGTTCTTTGCAACAGAATTGTTCTACTATTTTTCTGTAGTCAAAAAACAAGGGGAAACTAAGAGCTGGCCTCCTCTGAGGATGGCCATGAGTCTAATGAGGGCTGCCCTGTGTTAGTGGATTTGGCTGTGTTTTGCTGATAACCCTGAGACTGTAAATCCTTATCTGTGTATTGAAGACGGAAGGGTTTACCCAAAATTTCATGAACCTCATTGCACCTAGGCTGGGTTTAGGGTGGTTAGCAAAACAGGCCATTGTTTTGTGGGCTTGTTCTCAAAATAAGAGCATCATTTTTAGGCTTCTGTAATCTACCTTTTGTTTTCAAGGACAGAAGCACTCTTAGTACAGCTAGAACCATCACTGTAAGCAAGAAAGCAAAGGAGAGGACTCAGCATTGCCCCATGAATTGCACAGTCATTTATACCTGAGCAAAATGAGTTTGCAGTGTTACCAAACCAAGATGGTGTCATTTCACACCCAGTCTGCACTAAATGATTGCATGCTGTGCAGGACCACAGAGCATCAGAACTGCTTTGTCAGCTAGGGATGCGAGATAATCAGACATTCATGCCCAGTGTAGCTGCACCAGCATGGTGGAGACAAATTTGCTTACAGAAGAGTGCTTCTGTTGGCTTAATTTACATCAAAAAGAGGTGAGAAGTAGTTAGCTATTTTGTCTGTAGTTAGGGAGAATGCAAGGTAGTTTTGCACCTTATAAATTAACTAATCAGAGATGTACAGTATGAGTTTATCGAGTACAGGCAGGTAGCACATTTGTAATGTAAGATGCCCTGTAAAGTCAGCGTGCCCTTAGATAAGTGATTTTCAACCTTTTTAGACTAGGGACACACCTCCTTGTTAGAATCTAGGCACCCTTTGGAAAATGCCAGATCTTGGTTTTTCGCTTGCTTTTTGACTATGGAAAAATAAGAGAACAGCTGTTGCAAAGAATAGAGCAATAGTTGCAAAAATCTCAAAGTGACAAGTCAGAATGTTTTTGACACTGTGGATTCTTATTTGGAATCTCTGGGTTCATCCTGTATATCACATTTAAGTGTTTGCACACATAATCATAGATGGCAGAAGGGGCGGCTAATCGTGCTTAGCCCTCCCCTCAAACGTGGGGCAATGGTAGGGCCACAAGGCCGCCTGGGCATGGGCTTCTGGTGGGTGCAGGGGAGGGGTGAACATGCAGCTGTGAGGGAGGGAGTGGGGCTGGGGCTGGGGATGGGGCAGGCGCTGTACAGCCGGGGCAGGGCAGGGCAAGGGGTGCAGGACTGAGTCGCGAGTGGCTCATCTGGGGGCCATTGCTCTTGCTGCTATACGTACTTCAGGAGGCATGGGGGGAGCGTGCACCAGATCTGTGCAGGGCAGAGCAAGCTGCTGCTGCAGGCCCGGGCCGGGGCTATACTGGGCTCTTCTCAGTGGGGTGGGGGGCTGGGCTGGGCAGTCAGTGGCAGCACTGGAATGGGGGTTACAGAGGGTCTGCAGCCACCACAAAATTCGCCATAGCCCCTGCAACCTCTCCTCCCAGCACTGCTGCCGCCAGCCCTGAGCGCAGCATGGCCCAACCCCCCTGCCAGGAAGAGCCCAGCCCCAGTCCACAGCCCGCCCTCACCCCACACACACATCCTAGGTACATGGCCTCCATGGCCTCCTGGGGTGTGTGCAGTGGCAGGAGCCCCCACTCCCTCCCCGTGCCAGGTGCCCCCAGACAAGCCACTTGAGGCTCTGTCCCATGCCTCGCCCCAGCTGTGCAGGGCCTGCCTTTTCCCTAGCTCCACTCCCTCCCTCATGACTGGGAATGGGGAAGAGGGGGCAGATTGAAGCCCCAGCAGAGGGAGGGAGCAGGACACAGGCAGAAGCAGGGTGCTGGGGCAAGTGGCTCCTGCCTGTGTCCCACTTTCTCCCTCCCCATTGGGGCTTCAATCTGCCTCCCCCTATGGCCCTTCCCCCTCCCCCTGCCCTTTTTCCCAGACTTCCCTGCACACCATGGAGCGCATGTATGCACACACACGCTCATCCCCCCTAAATATTTTTTTCTCTGTCTGCCTATGCATATAATAGTGCTAATATTGCAAGGTACCTTTAAAGGATCCTGTGGCACCCTGGCTGAGAATCGCTACCTTAGGGACGTATATGGGCTGAAATGGCAAAAGCAAGATGCACCATAGATGCAAATAATTATAAAAATATAAAATGAGTTTGATCACCTAATCCAGACCTTGGTGACATTAATCTGTGTAACAGCACCATTATGCATATGGTGGCTTGAGACAATGGGCCATGTCTGTGTTCACAGACCTTTCTCTGCAATAGGAGTGGTACTGCAGGGATGAAAGGGAGTAAGGGCAAAAGGGTATGTTCAGAGCCACAGAGATAAGGGAAAGTTTAGTAGCAGGGTTACAGTAGTATTGAAAGTGCTAATCAAAACTGGGTTTCTGCTGTGATAGACACTGTACAGACACAGAGAGATAGGCATTGCTCCAAAAAGCATACATTCTAGTTAACCAGATAGAAGAAAACTGGAAGAAAGGAAGTCTTCTTATCCCCATCTTATAGAAGCGGGGTTGAGATACAGAAATTAAGTGACTTTCCCAAGATTACAAAGGAAGTCTGTGGTAGAGCCAGGACTTCAGTCTGGGTCTTTTGAGCCCAGAGACAAATGTATTAAAATCAAGGTCATCTTCTGTCTCTGAAATTGCACTGAAATAATAGCGTATCATTCACGTAATTCTCAGCTGAAGTGTGTGCTACCAGCTTCAGTTGTACTGAATACTAGGGGCATGTGAGGCGGACCATATTCGATTAGTTGATTTTGATCACTGTCCCCGATTTGATTTGGCCAAATCCAGATCTGAAGATGTGATGCTGATTCAGAGAATCAGCGATTCGGCTATAGACACAGCTTTAAATATTTTTTTTCTCCATACCTCAAGGTACCAGGTGTGGCTAATGAACGCTGCAATGCTGGGGGGGATGGAGCATCCCATGGGACTGCGGCCCTCCACGTGCTCCCCGGCAGACCCAAAAGTGGACCAGAACTGCTTCTGGTCCACTTCCAGGTCTGCTGCTGAGCGTGCTAGGGAGCCCCCCCGTGCTCCTGTGGGACATTCCAGGTGCTCCAGCATTGCAGCATTCATGAGCCACCTGCTACCTAGAGGTATGTAGAAGAGACATTTAAAGCTGTGTCTATGTCCGAATCTTCTAATCTTTCTGAATCAATTCAGAGGGTTCTGATTTGATTCGGGGAGTTTAAAGGGTCTTCTGATTCAATTTGGATTCGGAGACTTGGCCACCGAATTGGGCCGAATCAAATTGGGGCTGAAGCTTTGCACAGCCCTACTGAATACCTCCACAAAGAAAAGAAACAAAAGCACAAATGCTGGCATTTTGTAAATAAATAAAGTAGCTCTGAAATCCAACCTATTCCTGGAAGTGTTAACTCACTTAGAAACCTTTTAGTGAGCCATATTGATTATATGACCATGCATACACCAGCTTCAGATGTTGCAGTAGCACTGAACAAGAGGCAGTATATTATTAGCACATCAGTTGCTCTCCTGATGTAAAAAAAAGGAGTTTTAATTGGGCTAATAATGATGGGCTCAGCCATATGCTGAGACTGTCCAGCCATCATGAAATTATTTTGCAATGAGCAAGTCTGTTTTCCAAGGAAGAGCCTTTCATGGTATTGCTGGTCTGTGACTTTATTTGTGAGGGACATTTGTGATTTTTTTTTTAAATAGGCTGTATTTCAAAACACAGTGGTACTAACCTCTCTGGTAAAGTAATTGTTTAGTTTGAAACAGGGGTGTCAAACTTAACTGACCCTGCCCGCAGGCTGGATCCAAATCATGAGGTCCTTGCTAGCCAGCATCAGCAGCAGGATGATCACTGACACTGATGGGGTGAACAGTGGTTCAGGGGCTAATGCAGCCATTTCTCATGCCCTCCCTTCTACCCCCTTCCTGCCACTGCCAATATGCATCACTAACTGGGCTCAATACCTAAGGGTTCCATGGCAAGCCCTGCCCCAGCCCCAGCCTTGGCTTGCCTCCAACATTTCTGACCCCTCTAGGATTCTTCCAAGCCAGTTGTAACAGCTTTGTGGGCCTGATTTGGCCCATGGACCTTATCTTTGACACCCTGGGCTAAAAAAGTGGTTTCCTAACTTAAGAGGGACAACTAAGCAAATTCACACACCCAAGGGCCTCATTTTCTTAGCACTAGCATGGCACCAGAGGTCTAGGACTTATATGGGGCAGCCACAAATACATACAGGGTGAGTCTACATGAGACATTAACTGTGTAGTAGCTTAATAATACTGCACAGAAGCATGCCAGGCAAAACCCATGCTAATATGCTACTGTAACCCGAGCAGTACTCCAAGAGGTACCCCCTCTCCAATTGAAGGGATCAAAGCAGGTGCACAAGTGCTGTGGGAGGTGTAGGGACTCTCCTCCCCTCTAGAGCAGAGCCAGACCACCAATGGGGACTTAACCATATACCTTTTAATACTGGGAACATAACAGGCATAAATCAGAGCGTATAGTGGACACTACAATGCCCCAAGGGGGCAGGATTCAACAAAGGTTAGACGCTTACAATCACTGACAAAAAACAGAGTTAACAAAATATAAAACACAGACAGCAGAACAAACAATATGGGTTGGTGAAATATACAAAGGGCACAAAATGCAAGATGTCAAATACCAAGGAAACATAAGGCCTTGGTACCTGGAGGGGGAGAAAACACAATAGCCCCTTTCCACTGCAAGAAGATTTGCTTTTTGTTATCTCACTCACCCCAAATCACCTTAGCTGGGACTTGAACCCATATCTCCCACATGGTAGGCAGGAATGCTGCCATATAGCCACTATGGGTAGCACAGCTCTAGCCTGCCAGGGGTCTTGACTTTCCCAGAGCCCCAGCCTCATCTAGAGCTGCTTGGCCTCTGATTGGAGGAGCCTGAAGCAGAGCTGGAAACCTCTCAGGTTGCAGCTCCTTCCTGGAGCTGGGGAGCCTCTTCTGCTGGCTGCAGCCTCTCCTTGGGGATCCTGGAGCCCAGTGGGGGCCTCTCCTGCCAGCCACATGCCATGCTGCTGAGGGTCCCACTGTTGCCTGCAGGTCCTGCTCTTTCAGAGCACTGCTCCTGCCCCTCTGGCTCAGCTCTGTGAAACCCCTTCCTTGTTGCCCCTCGCTGATCTCTCCCCTGAGTCAGCCCATGCTGCCCCTTTTATCCCCCTCCAGGTGACCCAAGGGGCCAATCGGGACATGGGGGGGGTGAGTCTGTGGGGCCTGATTGGTGCGGAAAAGGAATCCCAAGTCCTCCAATCATCTTTTACCCCTTCAAAACCGTTGGGCCAAATCATTACCAGATTGGTGAGGAAAGGGAATCCCAAGTCCTCCAATCATCTTTTGCCCTTTCAAAACCCCTGGGCCAGGTCACTGCCAGCCAGCCCGTCACACTACTGTGCAGTAAGTGTCGCTAAGAACCCATGTACCAGCACTCCTGTGCAGTAGCGCAAGTTACTGTGCATTGATTTAGTACTTGGTTATCCAAGTACTAAACTTAATGTGCAGTAGCTATAGTGCATTAATGAATGTGTAAACGTGTCCACAGTGTGTGAGGAAGGCAAGGTACTGTGCCCCCACAACTGCCAGAGTACTGCTGGGATAGTGGAGGGGGTGATTTCAGTTAAAGGGTAGGCTGTTAACAGGGGATGGGTGAGAGCTCATTTCCTCTCATTCATTTCCTCATGAGTCAGTGCAGGGTTTGCAAGTTAAGCTTCCAACCCTGTTTTGGGCTCCTTTCCCAAAAGACACCTCTATGGAGGGAAATGCCTCTGTTTATAATTGGGGCTATTGCCTAGTTCTTGGACCAAACAGAGAATAAGTTAATCACAGTGCATTCACAAAATGGATTCTCTCATGTGCGCTCAAATTATGCTGCTAACGCTCAGTTCAGAGGGTTCAGGCTGTGCCAGGCTATACTTTTATTGGCAGCTTGCCAGGAGTGAGATGACAATGGAGTTATTGCAGCCAACTACATCTAGAATGTGGCCACAGAAGCTGTGAACAAGATTGGGCTGGTGAAGCCCTTGATATCATCTGATTACATGGAGGCAGGGTTTTCCCCCCTCCCCCTCCGCCCAGCAAAGGCTTTGAGAGGATGCCAAGGCCATAGCCTTTGGCCATAGTCTCTCAGCTCCAGGTTTCCAGCAAGCCAATGCCATTTTAGCTGTGCAGCCAGGACTTCTCCAGGCTGCTTTTGTCTCTGGTGAAATAATAGTTAGAGACTGAATTTATCTTTTTTGCCTGGAGTCTGCAGGAGCAGAGAGGAACTATGTGCATCTCCCCAGCTCAGTCTTAAACTGACTCAGACCACCTTTCAGTCTCTATTTCTTCCCATACACCAGGGGCGGGCAATTATTTTGGCTGGAGGGCTGCTTAATGAGGTTTGGTGAGCTTCTGAGGGTTGAGTGGGTAGCTCCGCCCCTTGAAAATTGCTCCACCCCCTGGGTGCCATCTTGGGACCAGAAGTCCTGCCCTCTAACCCCTGACCTTGCCACCAGAAGTATTTCCCCTTGCCCACTGGAAATATTCCTTTTGGGAGGCAGGGGTTGTCATTTTAGAACCATAAAGAAACCAAATCATACACTAAAAGTCAAACACCTACTATAACATACTTCAATTGTATTGCAATAAATATTTTATCATGATTTGTGTTTGCATACAATAACTCATAAATAAAGTCTTTGTCTTGTATATTGTGGGGGGGCGTATGAGGGGGTTTATGAGAGGGTGTGGCTATGTGTGAGGGGGCATACGGTATGTTGGGGGGTGTATATGTGTGGGGGGTTGTGGGGGAAGAATGTGGGTGTGTGGTGTTTGTGGGCTGGGGGGGGAGGACCCCACCACATACACAGTTCCCTGTGGCATGCAGCCCTGCTGGCAGCAGCGGCAGCAGCAACAGCAGCAGGTAGGGGTGTTCAGGGCACATGTGCCAGGTGCAGGTGCTGGTGTCCAGTAGCATGCGGCTCCAGCTAGTGCTGCACATTGTAGCAAGGAGCGTAGCCCAGCTGGGCCACCTCTATTGTACAGGTCTCCCTGCATGCATGTGTAGCTCCCAGCATGCACAGGTTCTGCACTCGTGCACCACTGGAGGGAAGCTCCACGTGTTGGAGCAGGCTGCCTTCCTTGCCCCCTGCTGCACAGGTCCCAGGACTCCACCAGAAATGGAAAGCAGCCCCAGACCCTGCTTCCCTCAAGAGTCATGGGACTAGCACAGCAGTTAGTGGTGAAGGCAGCCAGCTCTAGCGTGTGGAGCTTCCCTCTGGTGGTACACTAGTGTGGAACCTGCACATGTGCATGGGGAACACTGTGCAATATTAATACATTCATAGATGTTAGGCTCGAAGATCACCAAGTCCGGCCGGCCCCCTGGCCCAGGGGCAGGAAGTCAGCTAGGGTCAAAGGATCCCAGCGAGATAAGCATCCAAACCTTTCTTGAAAGAGTCCAGAGTATGTGCCTGCACCACTTCTGGAGGGAGGTGCTCATCCAGGCTGCGCTCCTCGCTGTGATGTGCAGTGCTGGCCAAAGCTGCGCACCGCTGGCCAGCAGTGCCTATGCTGGGCATGAGCACCCTGAGCACCCCAGTCTGCTGTTGCTCCAGCTGCTGCCAGTGGGGGCTCCACACCATGGGAAGGGTATGGGGGCATGCTCATTCCCCCCCCCCACACACATTCACACACACCTGAGCTCTGTGCTGTTGCTGCCCCCTGGGTTCAGGCTCTGTGCTCCCGCTCAGCTGCAGCTCCCCCACCAGCCCTGGCCCTGCCCCTGCTGCTTCCCTACCTGCTGCCCAGAGCATGCAGGACACCAAGGAGGCCAAGCAGGTCCCCAGCTGCTGCTGCAGTAGGGCTGGGCCCTTCTGCCCACAAGGGTTGGAGCCAGGTGCAATAGGGTATGTTGGTGGGTTGTATAGTGGGTGCCTTGCTCCCACCCTCATGAGCAGAAGGACTGAGCAGGGTACAGTTTGTTGGCAGGAACTGCGGGTTGGATTAAAGTGCTTGGCAGGCCAGATTTTGCCCACCCTTGCCATAGACCGTGTGACTCATGGGAAGGGTATTAACGATGCCATGGAGGTATCAGAATTGTTTTCTAGTTGGAAAGGGAGATTGACATACAGAAGAAGGAGTTGGGGAGTTGATCTGGGTCCATGTTAAACAGGCAGGCCAGACTTGACAGTGTAACCTTTAAATCATAATTTAAAGCAAAAAAATTGAGCAAAACTGGCTTTTAACATTAAATGTGTACGTAAAGCCCAGTGAGTCAATGGGAGTGTATATTTATCCAGATTAGTAAAGTGAAGTATATATATAAGTTCTTTGTTGGATGGGGGCTGAAGTGATGGGGCCTACTGAAACAACCTTATTGTTCTGATGATGGGCCCTGATATAGGATGCTCAGTTATATCACACTGATTCCTCTTATTTTGAGACCTGAAAAAGAGCCAATTAGATATTGGGAAATTATAGGGTTTTTTCAGTTCACTTTTCCACATCAAGTGCTAATTAGACAAAATCTTAGCTGGGATAGTTGAGGCAGAAATTAGCCTGCTTTGATTATGGAATTGGACTAGTTGCCTCCTGCACTCCCTATTTCTTCTATGATTCTCTGATTTACAAAACTGACTGAAATACTGGCTATGGAAAAAAAAGACATTTGACCTTATTGTTTCAGGTTAAGGCTAGTAGCCACACTATCATATCATATCCTGGGTTTATTTAAGAAATAATTCATTGTTGCCAACACTTAAAATAGTCAGTGTTTTTCTTGAAACCGCAGTCTCTATAGTTTTGCACTTCCACCTGGATCTCAGCTTCTGTTTTTTAAAAGGTGAATTTTACCTCTCATGGATGCAGAGAGAAGCTTGAAAACACAGTCTTTTGAAAGCTCAAATCCAGAAGGCAAACAAAAAGACCTGTGATATTTAAAAATAGCAATTTGTCAAGCCAATCTTGTTATTTTTGTGAACTGGACTAATGATTTCTGAAGGCACAACTGAACATGCAAGTCATGTTGCAAATATAATTTGAAAGAAAAAATGTGACATTCTACAGATTTACCTCACAAGGTTCACACCAAAGCCACTGTACTTTATTTTCTGTATCTTACTACAAACAAAATATCTTGGGTAGGCCAATTCATCTCAATGACTACAAGAGCCTTATGCATACATATATAAACTAGTAAAACCTAGTGAAGAATTGATAATGAATAACAAATTCAACATATATTGCTCTTTTATTGAATTCTGGAGGTCTCAGATGTATTCATTTGAAAATATTTGTGTATTTTTAACATACATATTTTGTTCTTATTCCAGCACTCATTGAATGTAGGAAAGACTTCCATTGGTTTAGGGAGCTGTGGATCACATCTATGTTCTACAAGCAATTTATAGCATATCTTTATAAATTCACAATGATAATTAATCGCAAGTCACATGCAGTTTTTTCTGTTCTCTGACTGGATGTTGTGTGGAACTAAAAAGGAAGTAGACTGAACTATACCATTTGAAATTAGCTTTTGCTGTCAGGGCTAGTTCATTAAAGTCACTGGGCACCTTTTCATTGCTTTCCGTGGGCAAGGATTGGACTTTCAACAAATAGAACAGTTTTTGTGATATCTTTTATTGGAGTCCATCCAATAAAATAAATCAACAAAAAAACCCTTCCTTTTTGCAGATTTTCTGGATCATCACGACTGCAACAACAGCCCATCCCTACCACAAGAAATGCAACAGCCTTCAAACCAAATAGTCGTGTTTTGCATGTAGTCCTGCTAAACTCAAAGGGTAGATCCCCAACAAGTGTCAATTGTTCCAGAGAATCCGGTGCATCTATGACACTTTTTCCTGGCTAAAGATCTGAAAGCCTAAGAGGTCAAATGTTTGTGGAAAGTAAATGCAAAAGTTCACAAAAGTACAGCTGAGTCACAATCCACTTTCAAATTCAAAGCAAAGTTTGTAGACAGATCTGTCCATTATTTGCTCACCTCTACCAGCCAGTGTATCATTGTACTATTCCAAAAGCTTTGTTTGCAAAAAGCTATGGGTTATATGAATGGAAAGGATTTGAAAATGTTACAGGCTAATCTCCTTCACTGGAAGTGCTTGAGGTTCTATAAACCACATACAAGTAAAAAATCAGTGATCATTCAGGGGGCTTTTCTGATTCCTAAATAACTAGACAATAAGACACACACAAACTAGCATCCTATTAACTAATCAAATTGGTATGGTTAAAAGAATCACTAAGAACCTCTAGTCAGCATTATCCAGCTAGCACAAGAACATTTCAGCCTTAAGGAGAAACTGCCTCAGTCCTTCCAGTTGGTCATGAGGCAGCCTGGGCTTGATTATACTATGTAAACTTTGGACTTATTCCTCAGCTGTGCCCAATTCATACTCTGTTCAGGGGAATAGGGAGAGGTAAAGGTGACCTTAAGCTACTTTTCTGCCTTTCTCAGTTATGAGCCTGACCCTGGGCCTGTTCAGCTCATGGCACAAGTTACTGCAGTCTCAGGACTTCCACCATTTCAGTGTATTCTCTGGGCATCTGGATAACATGTGAATGACCATACTGAAAGCTGCAGAAAGATTCAGGAGGATGCAAATATGTATCTCCTTCCTTCTGTTGGCAGTGCTTCACTCTGATGAGCTACCTAAAGGGTTGCTTGCAAAAAATTGGGTCTTTTGTCCCTGTTCACAAGGTGTGTAAAAGGTCTCTGGGAGAGAGAAGACAGAGCTATTACCATATTTCCTCATATTAAACAGTGTTTACCACCCCACCCCTTCCAACCCAGCTACTGGAAATCATAGTGTGCATTATATGTGAGAAATATAATTAGAGCAGTTCCTGCATGTTATTGGCAAAAGTGATAGTAAAACGTGCATGTGACTCATAGGGAGCAAAATAATGATCAGGTTCTGCTCCCTAGCTGCTGCTACTCAGGGCCCAGTTATGCCGTAACTTTAGGTGGCTTTTGGAGCTCTGAGCCCCTGGACTGTCTGCACGTTAACACAGTTTAAGTGGCTTAAAACACTCATTATTTGGTTTAATGTTATGCCACTCCAGGGCAGTATTATCTCTAATCCACTTAATTTTGCTTCTGTTCCATTAACTTGTGGCTACTCTCCACAGCTTTTCTGCCCAAGTTGAAGTCCTCCAGCATCCTAGGAGACAGTGGTCCCTCTTGAGTCAGAGTGAGCAAAAACACATGGGTCACAGTGCCTGCTCACCAAGTCTCTAGTGGCAAGTCACAGCTGTGTGGTACGGGTCAGTCAGAGCGCCTTTTCTGCCTTAATGTGCAACTGCTCCACTAAGCTGAACAACACTAAGTCAATTAACATTTCTGTAGCTTTAGTGTATGGTGTACCAAGGCCCTCAGTTACTTACTAAAAGGTTACTTATTAATGCTACTTTTTCTTCATTCTGCCTTTCAAAAATAAGGTGAGCATTATATTCTGCGGGGGTGTTGTATGCAATAAAATACAGTAATGCTTCCAGAGCCCAAGGGCCTATATCCATTTTACTCCCCATGTAACTAAGTGTATATTGAATATATCTAAGTTATGTCACCTGGGGTGACCAGAATCTCGAACAGCTGGTCTATTTAGGCAGAGGTGGACACAGGCATGGGAACCGGGCAGCCACTTGGGGCCTGGACAGAAAGGGGGCCCAAAAATGGTATTGGCCAAATCTGTTATTTGATTATCATTATCTCTGGTGAAAGGGGGCCTGATACTAAAAGTTCACCTGGTGCTGCCAGGAGTCTAGCTATGGTACTGTACTTAGGCATAACACTGGACTGTACACTTTGTTACAAGAAGTACATATTAAACACAAAGGCAACACATGAAACAACATTTTGTGTAAGCTCGCAAATTCCAAGTGGGGAGCACATTCATCGACCCTATGCACTACTGCCTTAGCACTTTGTTTCTCTGTGGCTGAACATGCCTGTACCACCTGGGAATGCACAAGTCACAGTAAATGTATTGATGCTGCCCTAAATTATGCATGCAGAATTATAACAAGCTGCCTGAAACCCACCCCCTGTTCCCTGCCTATCCACACTATCCAGTATAACACCCCCATACATCAGGAGGAAAGTAGTAGATGCCATTGACCAGCAGGTACAAGAGTCAGCCGACTGCCACCTGCTATATGGAAATCAACCAGTGCACCATCGTCTCTCAGACCATATAGAAAGGTGGGACTGGAGACACAACAATGAAGAAGATATTAAGTCACACTGGCTGCAGACAACTGCACAGCCATACATCATGTAAAATAAAGGTAATATACATCTAGTCAGTGCTCTGGACCTTGATGTTTCATGCTGAAGCCTGGATTCACTGCGAAAGTTCATTCTTCATTCTTTACCTGCAACAAAAAATGTTAAGCAGCAGGTGGCAGTATGAGTTCATGCTAAAAGGCCAGTCTTGCTAGGATGCTCTGTTTAAAATTCCAGTAGGTTTTTTTTCTCTCTCCCTACTATTTTCAGAACTGTTAGCACCATCAGGAGCAAACCTAAGGTTACAAGTATGTAGCCAAGTGTGCTTCAGCCCTAGACTCAGTTAGCTTGGGAGCATTTTCTAAAATCTCCTTGATCAGATCTAAGTGCTTATTCTCTTGTAACTACCTGCTGAGTCTGGACACCTAACCTCAGCCTTATATAGCTCAGGTTACAGTGATGCCTGGCATCCCTGGGCAGCTCCTCCTTTCTATGGCAACTTGATTTTTTTCTCTGCTATACATTGATCCTTTCCTGCCTGGCTTGTCCCCATAAAAACATGGACTTTGCAATAGATTAAGTATGTAGTAAGAACTGGAACCCAACTATTTGACCACCTCTCTGCCTATACAGAACATTCATTACTACCATGAATGATACGTGCCCCCAGCGGCTGGGGGGGGGCAGCGGCGGTGGGAGCATGATGACGGTGGCAGGAGTGCGGCAGCGGTAAGCAGGGGAGCTCCTGCAGATGCCACCAGCACTGTCAGTGGCAGGGGAGGGAGTGACGTGGCAAGCACCGACAGGGGATTGCAGGCCACCTGCAGATGCCGCCAGCAGCGTTGGTGCCGGGCCTTTTTGTAGGGGGTGCACTGCCACGCTCAGGGGGTGCATGTGCATGCATGTGCACCCCCTACACATAGCCCCTGATTACCGCGCCAAGGTTCCCATAGACTAATGCTTCTTTCTGTCAGGGGACTCTGGTTTGACGGTCAGGCTGCATTTTCCATAGGTTGAGTCCTCTCTTCCCATAACACCTCTAGTCTCCATACTACACTGTGCCAGGCTAAATAATTCCTGTCTTGCTCATTGTTCATATCCTGCAAATACCATGAGACTGTCATGCCCTTCTTCTTGATAGTTATCACTAGGAGCGTGCGAAATGGGCCTTATTTGATTCAGATTCGGCCCTAATCAGGGACAGTGATTCTATCCATTGATTCAGATCACTGTCCACAATTCAATTTGGCTGAATCCAAATCTGACGATCCAATGCTGATTCAGTGAATCAGTGATTTGGATCCAGGCACAGATTTAAAAGTTTTTTCTACATACCTTGAGGTAGCAGCATAGCTCAAGATTACTGTGGTGCTGGGGCGGATGGAGTGTCCCCACAGCAGCATGGGGGGCTCTCCAGTGTGCTCGACAGTGAACCCAGAAGTGGACCAGAACTATTTCTGGTCCACTTCCGGGTCTGCCTGGTAGCATGCAGGCCCCCTCCCCCCTCCGGCCCAGCGATCAGCTGCAGGAGGACCCTGGGTGCTCCCCCAGACCCAGAAGGCACCAGTTGCAGAGCCAAAGGGTGTGGGGAGGGCCCCCAGCATGCTCCCCAGCAGACCTGGAAGTGCTTCTGGTCCACTTCTGGGTCTGCTGCCGAGCAGGCTGGGGAGCCCCCCATGCTTCTGTGGAACGCTGCATCTGCCCAAGCACTGCAGTGTTCAGAGCCCCTGCTACCTAGAGGTATGTAGAAAAAACATTTAAAGCTATATCTATGTCCGAATCACTGAATCTGTCTGAATCTCTCTGAATCAATTCAGAGGGTTCTGAATCGATTCAGAGATATTAAAGGATCCTTTGGTTTGATTCAGATTGGGAGTTTCGGCCACTGAATCAGCCCGACTCTCCACTGAATTGAATCAGGGACCGAAGCTTCGCACAGCCCTAGTTATCACTTCACCAAGATATTCATGTGAGGCCAGTTCCTCAACCCTGCAGAATCTCCTTCTGCCAGCTGACCAAAGGAGTCCTCTAGCAGTTCATGGCCACCCTGATTCAACCTGTGTCACCTCCCTGACAACCTCCTGTGTAGGGGCTTGGAAGTTCTTGGCTAAGAGAAGAGGGAGCAGGGTATGGCTGCAGTTCTGCCACTTTCTTGTGTACCTTTTAAATTACAGTAGCCCTGAGGTTGCTCTGTGTTGGTCCAGGGGCCAGAATGACCTCCAGCCAGCTGCAGAATCAGAGGGGTAGGAAGGAGAATCCTGCACAGTGGGTGCATCTACACAAGATGTTAGAAGCATAGTAGACTAATTCTATTGTGCATTAGTGTCATGTAAAAAGTGTGCACTGGCATTACCGTGCAGTAGCACCAATTATGGCACATTACGTTTGTACTTGCTATTGCAGGTACTAAACTTAATGCACTGTAATTATGACACATTAATGCAAGTGTAGACATGCCTAGCGTGACATTTGACTAGATGCAATGTTCTATTTTCTATGACACTTTACCCTTTAATCTGTCTCTGAAGTCTGTCCTTACAAGCCCCAGTATAATTCGTGGGGTATTCCTCTGAACTTCATGCAATTATCCATAACTCTGCATGCAGAACCAAGTGCAGTTGCACCATAGCTACTTCAAGAGGGACTGTCATAAGGTAATGCCCTAATATTTACCACCCAACATTGCACAGACTTCCTTTTGGCTGCCATATCGAATGCAAAGTTCCATCTAATTTGCCATCCTCTGCCACACCTAACTCCCATGAGGCTTTGCTCCTTTTATCTCCCTTAGATTGATTTCCCCTCATGTGTAATAATTTGCATTTTTAATATTGCCTTTTGTCGGTGTTCACTGTCCCTTTACATCATTTGTAAAGGGACAGCCTTTAGTACTGTTCAAAGTTCCTCTCATTTCATCAGTCACTACCTCTTTTTGGTTATTAATACAAATATGAGCACAGACCTAAAACAGATCCCTTTGGTACTGAACACCTCTCTCAACTCAGTAATTTGCTACTTTAGCACCTTGATAACTGTTCTTATAGTAGCCTGTGTACCAAAGGGGTGCTCTGCTGTGTCCGAACTGATCTGAATTAAGTTTATAGTAAGATTTTTAAGTCAGTCTCTCAAGTGATCAGTAAAATCTGAAGATATTTCTGTCACTTACCTTTCATCAGCTGAGCATATAAATCTATCAAAAAGACATTGACATTTGTCTGGCAAGATCTATTCTTTATAAACTTCCAATGTCAATATAACAGTTTGTGATTTGATTTTCATAGCTGTTTTAGTTGGTTTTTGCTCTCCAAATTTCTTCATTATTTTATTTCATTATTTTATTTAATTACAAGGTGGTAATTACTAGAATCATTTTTCTTTCCTTTTCTGAAGATCAGCCTTACATCTTCTTTTCCCATACCTCCCCAGTTTTCGGTGATTTTTCTTCAGTCAAAGGAAAGAATAATTGGACACCTCATGTTTCAAAATGTCTGCTTACACAGCTATAATATCTCCCTTTACCTTTACAAATAAAGAGGCTAACTTTCCAAATGCACTTGATTATAATGTTGTATTTACGGGTATTAGATGCTTAAAATGGTTAGTCACATAGCTACTGTGGTTTGCCAGGTATGTAACAGACATATTGTTACTACTAGTTCATCAGTGTCCTAATACTAAGGGATGCAGTAGGTCTAAGGATGTGGTGGTAGTCACTGCAAGGGGTACAGGGAAGGACATATAATGAAAGCACAGGACAGTTGCTCTACTACTGTTAATTCAGAAGCTTGTATAAAAGAATCGGCATTATTTCCAATGGACATGAGGCCTTCTACGCTAATTTATTAAAGGCTCAGTCCTGAGATAGATTGGAACCGAGGAGTATGTGTAGCCAGTTCCTGTACCACTTCCCCTACAACCTGTGGCATAAATTGGTGTGGAAAGGGATCAGGCCATACCATGCCAAAGGAACTGGTGTAAACCAGAACCATTTCTGCTCTAACGTATGGCAAGCCAGGGTAAAGCTGGTATGGACCTTGCCCCAGGACAGTGGGACCTGGATCAGCTTCCTTGTACTCTCCTGTCAAAAAGAAGCAGGGCACAGCTGAAAAACTGGGCTAGAGTTGTCACCAAACTGCTGTGCAGCCTTGAGATAGTCACATCAGCACTGTAGGTTAGATTCTGATCTCAGTCACTTAGTGGGGATCAGAAGTAATTTAAATGGACCCAGCTAAGTTACAGGTGGCTCCTGGTACAATTAGGTGCCTAAAATACCTTTGTTGATTTTGAGCCTTTGTGTCTGATTTTTCCCATCTGTAAAATGGGGTTACTAAAATACTCTTTGTCTGCTTTGTGGGGGTGGGGGGGGCTGGAATGATGAGAAGTTGTACAACACGCTGAACATGTAAAATCTGATTACATTCAGGGCTTGGAGTGAGCTGGCATGGTGACTGGCATGTCTTTGTTCTACAAAGTCTAAGCTTACTGCACAAAAATTAATGAGAGTCTCTAGCTGTTTTGGTTGCTGAGGTACCCTCGTTTCATGTTTTCAAGGCTAACTGATGTGGTGATGTCTGGCTGCATTTGCAGGACCTGAAACAATAACTCTGTGACCTACTGTGTACATCTCAGTGGATGCCAACTCAGATGCCCATTGATAATACTGGAAATGTCAACACGGTTAACTGTTTCATTGCTCATCAAAGCATATAACAAAGGAGAGAGAGGACCATGGTGTGAAGAGCTGCACAATCTACCGTGAATGAGAGCACACATCCACAAACCAAGGTATATCACAGAACCCAGCATGACATCCAAGTCATGCTTCCCCATTTCTCTCTCCGAAGTTCAACAGGCTCAGTGGGATAAACAAACTTCACAAGGAGAAAAACCAGCATAGCGAGCTAATGTTGCTTCTGGAACCCAAGAGAAGGGAACCAAGCCTTGGGTGGGCAGCAGAGGATACATATGAGCATATGTTAAACACCTGCATGTATTCTTGTGATCAACATGCCATGTAAACAGAGCTTATTTTTTTGGCTGGAGAGAGGAAGAATCCTGTCACCTTTTCCCTTTTTCAGCCAGTGCTCTGATCCTGTTGTTGGTTTTTGGGTCTTTCAAGTACAATGCATTATTGGTTTTGCAGGGTATGATTTCTTCCACTGTTGAGATGCTGCATGGGTTAAAGTCCTGATGGAATACCTGGCATAAACTCACACCTCCTTCGACAGCAACATCCGTCTTTAAATGACACGTGCCCAGAGTTAGATTTATGGTACATTTCTGTGGAGGGTTTTAATCTGTATGCACAGCAACAGGAAACTATGGCTGATATTGCTTTACCCTTCTAGAGAACCTTTCTGCTCAATAATTAAACTCCACAATCATCCTGTGGGGTAGAAGAGGATCATTTAGGCCCAGTTTAGAGAGAGCTACTGACTATTTCAGCACTGCACCAGAGAGCAAGAGAAGCCAGAGCCACAAATCTACAGGCACTAATGACATCTTTAAAAAAATGGCTGCCGTTTCCTGTTTAGGGTTACAAAGTTTACAGATTACTTCCACATTCTGAGCAGAAACATTCTGGATGAAGTGATACTTCATTGTCATCATCCATAAATGAAGCAAGAAGGGGCAGAATCTTACAAACCTGCCCTCTGCAGTCCTTTGACCATTCTGCCCTTCTTTCTTCTTTTTTCTACTGAGCTCATCACCATGTCTGCTGGCACCTCCCCAATGCCTCTGCACAAATGCCTGAACTACAGCATAACGAGCAGCGCAAAGCCATGTGAGGATGTTAGTAGATTTTGAAATGCTATTTCATTTTGTGATTCTTTGCATTGTTTGAAAGCAAAGCAGTTATTTGAGGATCTATACCAGTGATATCACTATACCAGTGATTCTCTGTCTGGATGCCATGGCACCCTAGGGTGCCTTAAGATTCTTTCAAGAGTGTCATGAGGTTACACACAACGTTAGCACTGTTAGGTGTCCAAACATGATTCACAAGATAAACCCAGGAATTTCAAACAGAAACCCATGGTTGTAATCTTTCTGAGTTCTTTGCAACAAAAATTGCTACATTATTTTTCTGCAAAAAATTTTTGAGTGAAAATTAAGAGCCAGTATTTTCCAAGAGATGCCTTGAGTGTATCCAGGGAAGCCTCAAGTCTCAAAAGGTTGAGAACCAGTGGTCTACACTATTGCATGTCCATGCATAGTCACTAGTGCTTGTTCGGATTTGCATTGATGTTCTGTGCAATTGTTTCAGTGGCTTTTCTGTTTCGACCAGTTGCCCTAAGACTTTATGACAGCTGCTTAAATATCCTGGCAGTGACTTTGATGAATTCACTCCTGGGTAGTGGGTTCAGAACTGAGCTAAAAGTCTGGTGCCTTGAGTAAGATGGACACCTTAGAGGCAGTGGGAGCAAAATTTTTTGGCAAGCATGCCACAACTAATCCTGCACCTTCCTGGAATGTCACTCCAATCCACTTCTTCTGCCAGATCTGTTGCCTTGCTTTCTGCTCCCTGTCCTATCTCCTGCTGTGTTTGCTGCTCCCTCCCCTATCTACAAAAACAGAAAGGGGTGTTAGATACTTACATTTCCCATTCATTTCCCATTCAAATGGGACAACATTCGGATGATGGAGTTGAAGATGATGCCCTGGCAAGTCAATTCAGCCAAGTTTGTCTGCAGAGCAGGGACTTGAAGCAGTGGAATTTTTTCAGAAAAACAAAGAAATTAGGAGTTTATACTTGGTCTTAAAAGCTACATGGCCAGGAAGACTTGGCAAGGAAGGAACTCAGAAAAGCTACTTACAAGCACAGTGCCTTGGACAGAGAAGAGGAAGAGAAGGGCGTGACTTCATAACAGAGGGCTGGCTTAAGTGCAGGACCAGCTGAGGAAGAAGAAGAATTGTGCTGGAAAAAGAGAAACTCCATGATTAGAAGGACATATTGTAAAGGAGGGGAGGATCTGGGGCTCCTTAGAAGACACTCTCCTTACCTTATCACAAAGAGTACTCAAAAGTAGTGAGGAAACAGAAGCAGCTAAATGTGTATAGGTATTTATTATTTTGTTTAGACCTGCATACTTCCTGTGCTAGATAAAGTAGTGATTGCTTTTTGTAAATGTCTGTTTGCTTCAACTATTATTGTTCCTTGAGGAGGTGACCTGTAAATCAGTTTGTTGATTTCCCACACATAGGGCACATCTACACATGCAATTAAAGTGAAGTAATAAACTTATTGCACATATTGCACTGGAGTTCATTTGAACATGCACTCAGGACCACAACACACTGAGCCAGGTTGGAGCAGCCTTGACTGGCAGGGAGTTGTGGGGGGGAGGGGAGGGCAGGGGGTCAGCCTGCCAGCCTCAGGCTGCTCCAACCTAGCTCAATTGCTCCAACCTAGTTCAATATGCTGAGAGGGGCTGCGAGGTGCTCCAGTACAGGGCTAGCTGGCAGGCTGCCATTGCACTGAAGCACCCTCATGCTCCAGCCAGCCAGGTCAGAATCTACATGTGAATTGCTGCACACGCAAAAACTCCACAGCAGGATAGTACTTGTATTTATTGCTGTGGAGTTTCTTAGTTTCCTGCGGCTTAATAGGACTGCACACGTAGATGCCCAGATGTTTACTGTGTAGCTAATTAGGCAACTGCAGTAAACATCTCATGTAGATGTACCCATGAACAACACATGCCTTTGGAGGCTGGGGACCTGCAGGCAGTGGCAGCACTGGTGGGGGCATGGCAGCGGTGAGCAGGGATTGCCCATAGGTGGCTGCAGTGACGGCAGCGGGGCTGGGCTGAGTGGGGACCGCCTGCAGGTGGCTGCGGCAGTGTCAGGCGTGGGTGGGGGGAAGAGGGGAGGAGGCGAGTGGCAGCTGGTGTGCAGGGACTGCCTGCAGCTGCGGGTGAAACCACATCGGCGGGGGGGAAGGAGGAATGGTAACTGCCCACAGAAGCCGGCAGCAGCGGCCAGTCTCGGGGTACGTGCCCCCTCATACGTTGCCTATGGATGTACCCACAGTGACCTAGTGATGGCAAGCTGGTGGAGTTTGGACCATCACTTGAGTGGACCATATGACATTTGGACCATATGACATTCCCAAGGATCTTTTTATTGAAAAGCTTTTCTATTTGTGCAGTTTAACTCAAATAATCTAGGATCTCCTAAGTCTTCTTGATGAGGCTTACAGGAAGGCACACAGCTCCAAGGCCACAGCAAGTCCCTGAAAGAGGGAATTAATTGGACAAGATGAACAACAACTTCAAGCTCTGAAGCAGTAGACTTAATTCCAGAGAGCAAAAGATCCCTGATGTGTTCTGAAGATCTTTATCACAGGAATGAATTCACAGGAGATCCTATTACATTACAGTTTGCGCAATGTATTACTAAATTTAGAAAGTGTGACAGGGGACTTATAGGGACGTACAGGAGAGTGCAGTCTGTGCAGCAGTGCTTTGTTTCTTTAAATGTAGCAGCAGGGCAGGCAGAAAGGCTGGGAAAGATTCTAAACAAAAATGCAAAAAGGAAAGCAAAAAAAGTGTGACAGGCTGAACTATAAAGAAAATATTTTCCCCTCATTCTAGTCAAGTTCCTTGTTCAGTTTTAGAAGAAACCACTCTGAAGTTCTTTTCTGTTGCCATATGATTGTCCCATGCAACAGGGGTTTGGTTCCAGCATTTTGATTTGGCCTGTTATACAGGTATAGGGTGTCTAAAACATGCAGATACCTCTCAGGTTTTGGAGTGTTTGGAAGTGGAGTCTGGGTTTGGGTTGATCTCTAAATTATGCATGTTAAATAACTCCATTTAAGATTCCACTTGTTTTTTCTTATTGGCAGTAATTTCCACTAAAATAATCTAGATGCTTTCTAAACACTCAGGAGGGACGGTCCTTGATCTGAGGGTCTCAAAATTATAGGAATGTATTCAGATATGACTAAAGTATATTACTACTAGCGGAAGGGCCTGTTCTTCACCTGGGTCATTATTTTTGTAACTAGCCAATTGCCTGTTATGAATAACGGAGTGTTTCAGGGAGTGTTTACACACTCCTTTATTCACATAGCTGGAGATACAAGTTGAACCCCCTGGATTCTTTTCGCATTAGGGGTATAACAGCATGAAGCTGTGAAGGACTCTTCAACAAGTTGTCAGCTGTTGTAGGCAGCCACATCAGATAATTCCTTTCATAAACTGATCACTAATGTGGGTTTTTTCCTCCCTACTCTTATACAAGGCTGTTCCAGGACCTTGGTCATAAATTAGTTGGACACTTTCATATTTTCAGTCTAAATGTATTCATAGTCAGCCACTTGCCTTTGTGCTAGCATGATCCTTTAGCTTAAGTAGCTCTTCTCCCTCCCTAGTGTTTACTCCCTATGTATTTACAGACAGAAGTCATATTTCCTTTCAGCCTTCCTTTTGGCATATTCAGCTAGCTAAGCTGAGGGGCAGTTCAGCCCTTTTGTGGGAACTGAGTCTTGTGGGATTTGAGTCGTATGTGTGAAGGTTATTCATATGAGATGTGGAGAAAAAACCCTGGTGTTGCCTACGCTCTGTGAACTTTAAAAGAGCTTATGGCACCTTTTTTAAGAAGCCAACATTTCCATCTTCTGCCACTTTAGAAATGTGCTGCATACCAGTTCATTGTTGCCATCTGCGCTGGCACCTTCATTGGTGGTGGAGAGATGCAAGTTTTTAAGATCCTGAGTGCACAGACCTGGGTCTGATTAAATCCAGTGGGACCATTATGTACTTAAAGATTGTCATGTGTATGTTGCTTCCCTGGAGCAGGGCAAGAGCACTCATGAGACTGTTTATCATTTGTGAGATGCTGCCAAATCCTTAAAATTATACATAAATGAGAAATATTAATGTAACAAAAGGGAAGGCAGTTCTCTGTTCCAATTTGTATGTGACCTGCAACATTAATTAAAGGCCATTAAGGAGAGAATAATGATATTTTTCCTTTTTTTTTATTATTTGCATTACAGTAGGCCTGTTACACCAGACACTAAAAATACACAGTGTGAAATCAATTCCTACCCCAAAGAGCTTCCCGTCTGTGTAGCCTGGACAGATAAATGATGGGAAGGAAACAGGCGCCCAGAAGTTACTTGATTTGTCCATTTTCAGCTAGTAGGTCAATGCAAAAGCCATGCATAGAAGCAGAGCTTCCCGATTCCCCGTCTAGTGACCTCTACCACTTGTCATGCTTTGTAGCGTGTCACTAGAGCAGTTGAAAGCATCTTAACATGCAGAGGTAGAGTTCACTGCAAGGCAAAAAAAGTGTGCTGTCCCATTTATTGTGAGAAGGCAGGGTAGATATGGACCTTTACAGTCCAATTAAATAAGGTATATATGGCGTATGGAGAGAGCACAAGCTTACATGAGGCAACAGCATCTGTGGAAGTGAACTTGGGTGCTCTATATTATTTAGTTAGCCTGTAAAGGTGCATGTCTGCCCTGCCCTCTGACTGACTTGAGCCTGACACACCAACTACCTTCTCTGACTATTTATCGTGTCCACCCTCTGGGAGCTGCAGAAGCAGAGCTTGAAGAGGCTCCTTTTGCAATGCAGCTGCCTCAGTCTCCCTGTTTCTGCCAAGCCCCCTTTTGAAGGGCTAAAAAACTTAACAGGATGGCAACCTAACAAAGTGTGAAACCCAAGCTGCGTTTTTCCCAGCAAAATGAGAGTCCGCAGAGGCTGCCTGGGGGAAATGGGGGCCAGACACTTGCTAGGTGACACTGCTTTCTCGCGGGAACCCCCGGGCTGCCACTGTCCTGAGCAGCAGGGCGTAGGGGCAGGTGCTGGGAAGCCGGGCAGCCCAGCCGCGGGGCAGCGCGGGGAGCAGGGGCTGGTGCGGGGCAGCGCGAACAGACAACAGCGGGGCAGCGGTCGCGTGCGTGCCCCGGGTGGCGTGTGCGTGAGCCTAGGACAGACAGGGCCCTGCCTCGCCGCGGGCCGGGGCCACCCCCACCCCTCGGGAGGACTGGGCGGGGCGGGGCGGGGCGGTGCGTGGGCCCGGCCCAGCCCAGCCCAACCCGGGCTGGAGGCAGGGAGGGGGCGGCTGCGCCGCTGTTGCCCTTTTAAGCGAGCGAGGGGGTGCTGGAGGCTGCTACAAAGGGAGTC
>NW_017728911.1:7164581-7176392 GCF_001723895.1 Crocodylus porosus | reverse complement strand
CGCTTCCTTTTGTCTGGGGCCCCGGGGCGCGCTGCAGGCGCACACAAAGGGCGAGCAGGCCGGGGCCAGGGCCGGACCCCTGGCGGGGCGGGGAGCTGCCCGGGCACGTGTCTCCCCCCCTGCCCGGGAGGCGCAATGTGCGCACATTACTGCCTGCGCCACGCGCCCGGGCCTGCGCCACGACCTGCCTCCGCGCGGCCCGGACCAGGAAGCGCCGCACAAAAGCCGCAGCGGGGACGCGGGCAGCCCCGCCATCAGGGCCGGGAGCGCGGCGGGACGGGGCCTGCCCCGAGTCGGGGGAGAGGACGGACGGGGAACTTTCCCTGCTCCTTGCCGGCAGTGTGCAGGGGCCGATCCGGGCGTTTGCAGTCGGAGCGGGACGTGTTCCCCGGGAGTCCCGGCCCTTGGCCGTGCAGGGCGGCTGCTGCGGGGGAGGAAGACTGGGAAAATGTCACTTGCCTCCGTGCCGAGCTCTTCTGCCCTCGCGTCAAGCAAGGCCTCTCGCCCTCGTTGTGGAGTTAAACCAGGGGGAGGTGGCAGGCCCTTCCTGCCATCAGGGGACGTTTTACCTGCCCCGCTTCCAACTCCACCTTATGATCTGCTTTGGAAATGCTGTGAGAGTCAGGGAAAAGCTCCGAGGAGGGGCCAGGGCACTTCCTCTCTCCAGGGTCCCTCTTGCAGGTTTGGGTCCAGGAAGATGTCAACTTGACTGTGTGTTTGGCTGTTCTTCCAAGCCTCCAGTGGGTGCGGCTGAGGTCTGAGGTATTGGAGGGTGCAAGGAAGGAGAAGCAAAACTTTCACTGTTCCTGTGAAAGTGCCCTCCAACAGTGATTTCCTCCTGCCCCCCTTTTTTGGCAAAGATGTGATTTAGCAAAAGCAGAGAATTTAAATGAGTCTTCAGCCTTGCAATGCTGATTCTGATTCCTCTTAACAGAATCAAGAATTCCCTACTTGTGTTGGGGATTTTCTTGAGCTTAAAAGCAGCAAAACTTGTGAAAGCTTTTGGAATTCTTCTTGAAGGCTTTTAAGTGAGATGAGATGTGACATGGGGGAGTATCGTCTTGTAGTTAGGAACAGGTGGCAAGGTAAGCATCTAACTGGATCCAAGTGGATTTTATTGGTGTCCATAGCCTTAGGACACAAAAGGCTTTGTCTTAAAATTGATAAACTGGTCAGTTCAGGACTGCTTTCAAAGCTGGAAAAGGTTGGCTTCAGGTTGGTGTCAGCAATTATGATGTTAAACTGTGTCCAGGTAGGTTACAAAGTAGACAGTGGGGCTAGAAGTTGGCTTTAAAGATGCAGAGTGTTTTTGGTAGGTCAGTATGCCACCTACTTCCGCATGTTGATGGCATATCGGGTGATGAGGTAAATCAGCCACCACCTTATCGTTGTTCTGATAGAAAGCTGTGTTTGTTCTTTTACTAAGACGGCTGACTGCTGCTTACCGTGAGCATAACCTCTTTCATAAGTCTTTGGAACGAATGTACAAGCTCCAGTATTCCTACACTCTTAAGAGTTGGATTTTCTTCATGAAATGATGGGTATCAGAGCAGCCAGTAACAATGTTTAAAAAGTTTATTGCATTTCTAGATTTGTGCTGAGGTGTTTCCAGCACTTTTTTCTTTCTTCAAGGCAGTGATTCTCAACCAGAGTGCCATGGTACCCTGGGGTGCCTTGAGATATTTTCAGAGGTGCTGTGGGGTGACATGCTGCATTCTCACTGTTAGGTGTGTGAACCTGACTTGCAAGATAAACCCAGAGATTTCAAACAGGTATCCATAGTGTTAAAACATTTTGTCTGGTTGTTGTTTTTCTAAGTTCTTTATGACAGAAGAATTGCTGTAGCACTCTTCTGGAGTCAAAAAAACAAGTGAAAACTAAGTTGGCATTTTCTGAAGTATGTCTTGATTCAAAGGGTTGGGAGCTATTGCCATAAGGTTTACTTTTGGCAGTAGTGAAATTTGCATTGTCTTTTTCCACACTGCACCTTGGTGTTTGGTGATAGAGCTATGATGGATCAGAGCAGGAATCTAAAAATGTAAAAAGTAAGCTAGGCTCTCTGCAGCTCCATGGGCCACACTATTACAGTCACTTGTTTCACTGAGCTAGGCCCTTATTTACCACTAGCTTCAGCAGCATGTGATCTTGCAGGAACTGAAAAAGATTGTTTCAGATGTACAAGCCTTGGCTCCTGCACTGAATAGAGGTCAAAGGAAAAGCTGCTTGGAAATCTTATTTGGGGTTTTCTGTGGGTCCCGGTACTTTACAAGAACTGGCAGATCTTGTAAATATTGATGATTTAGCTGACTTTTTTACATATGGGGAGAGGAAACCGAGGCACCGAAGTTGACTTTCTCAAGGTTATGTGGGGAATTAGTGGTAGAACCCCCCCACCCCACCACCAAAAAAAAAAAAAAAAAAAGAACCCTGGTTTCAGAATTTCCAAGCCTGGAGCCTTGTCACAAGTATATCCTTTCATTCCCCTTAAGGCCTGAAGAGGCAGAGCATATTCTCTGTACCAGACATAGGCTGTGGCTTTAACTCTTGAGCCATAAGTACCGAGAGCTTTATCTATTACATATGGTTGTCTAAAATTAATTCTGACTCTTTATATTACATTGAGGTTAGTGTATCTAAAGAGCTGCGTCAAGACACTCCAGGATTTAAAACTTCATTTCAAGTGACAGTGCAAAAGTTGGCAGTAAACATCTGTTTTCTCTGGAGAAATTCAGCATTTTTGAGGAGTTATCTCCACATTCTGGAGTTGCAGTGCAAATATGTATCTTGAGTAATTTGTTTCTCCTACCCAGATTAACCCTTACAGTACTCAAAAAAAAAAAAAAAAAACCCTCTGGGATATCTTCCTCACTTTTGGAGGAGGGTGCCTAGCGAGTGCTGCTGCTTTCCTTCCTCCATGATATTGCAAAGTGTAATGTTACACTGTCTGTTTAGCACCATTTTCAGTGTGAAAAACTGACAGTTAGTGCATATGTTCAGTACTTAACACAAACCATCTTAAAATAGGCCTCTGGGCACCTAAAGAATCCTATTTGTAAGGGAAAACTAACTAACCACATGACACTTTTTTTCATTGTGTTATTTATCAATAACTTTATTATGAGAATCCTAGTATGCCTTGTATAGTGTGGTGGCTAAACAAGCAGTCTAATGGTACATCGAAGTTAGAAGGGGACTTTGATTATTCTGGGACAGGAAGTCCTCAGGAACTGCTGGATAAAGTCAGAACACAAGATTTGATAGTTGAAGTCTCGTATTTAATCTTCACAGAGAATTTCTTTCAACTATTCAGTCTAGAAAGAGAAGGCAGAGGGGTAGAGTCTGCAGGGCAAAAATGCCTAAGCTCAGCACATGCATAGGATGGTCGCAAGGAATTTGGTGTTCTAAAGGGCAAAGTATGTGACCTGGTATTTCCCACTGAGATGACACTTCCACTTCGGAGACCCCAGAATAGTGCCTTATTGGGGAAAAACAGGTTATTGAACTGTCAAAGTTCAGTGAATCTGTAAGTTTCCAGGAGTGCAGCACCTCCTAATGCTTACAGACCTTGCTTTGATGTTGCATGTCTAATTAATTTCATGGCTTATCGCTTTATAGAGTAGGAGTGGTCAAATCTGTCCAGGTCAGAGTACAAGGAATTTCTGTCCTTTACTCCTGTCAGGAGAGTGACACCTTAAATAGTTAATCCAGTTATTTTCAAAGAGGGCTCTTCAGGGTGGAGTCCATCCCCTCAGAAATACTGTTTCTTAGTCTTGAGTGCTAATTATTGAACTTGTTCAGGTTGTGTACTTGTGCGCTTCCATTTGTGCTGCCAACACCAGTATGTTGGAGCTGTTTACCATTTTTGTGCTTCCTCTCTAGCTGAGACCCATCTTACTTTGGTTGAACAGACTTCTCCACTACACACCCCAAATGGATTTAGTCTTTTTTTATGATGTGTTTTGGGGGGCATTTATGGACAAAAAGTAAACTAGTGGATTTTAAATAACTTACTGTACATATGGTAAATACTTTGCTGCATATCTTTGAGCTATAGAGTTTTGACTAGTGATGCCAAATGGGTCTGGCCTGGTACCTAAAGCTAAATGTTGTGACTAGATGTTTATCTTTCTTCCCCTTGAACAAGAATAAGCCTTTTATCTGGGCTAGTTGCAAGCAGGCAAAGATCCATTTACATGGTAAAGTTCTTTTTTTTTTTAAGTGGCTCAGTTTTTTCATTTAAAGGCTCATTTTTGTAAATAAATTGCAACTTGCTAATTGAGACCAACACTTTGTACCAATTATTCTTACAAGAAACACTAGATTAATTCAACAGATGTATATTAGCTATGCTGTTTTCTGTGATCTCTTTAGAGTGAGAAGCTGGGCTCTAATATCTATCTGTGCAAAGATAAAATTCACTCCTGTGCAGAGGGCCAGCAAAAGACCTGTGCACTTAAGTTGCAGTTGAGGAATTTAAATGGGTCTTGCATTGTACATTGGACCTGTGCCAGTCCTTGGCACGGCGGGAAATTTTGCCCCAAATGAACACCAGACTTTTGTTTGTAGGGGTACCCTTCACAAATCAACAGAATTCAGTTCCTGTAATGTGACTGATGAAGGGACATTATTGCTCTTCTGCTGGAAAGAGGGATCATCTGCCTTCCATGAAAAGAGCCTGCTGCTGTTAAATCAGAGCTGCAAGCTGCTGTGAAAGACTTAAAAAGGGTTGATGTCTAGAGATAATTGTAATCAATGGGAAAGGACTTTACTTTTCATTCAAAACCCAAACAGACAAAGGGACAGATTTTTATTTTAGCTTGAAACATTTTGATAATTTATAGTACAAAAATTGGCATATCAAAGCATGCACCTGTTTTCCTGAGTATTAGTATTAAAAATTCCTGGCCCTTCTAGGTAGTGCCATTGAAGCTAATAACTTTGAAAAGGATGTTCAGCTTGTACAAAAAACACAGTCCCATAATGAACAGGCTATAAGCTCAAACTACAGAACCTCTGTTAGTATCTTCAAATCGCTCACAGTGACTTATGGGCATTTTTTTAATGCAACATAAGAAATTAAGAGAAAGCTACCAAAAAATCAGCTTTTCCCTTTGGAGAAAATGAATGTTGTAATTAATTAATTAAATGATCAGACATTTAAAAGTCCAGGCCAAATGGCATCTATAACCTTTGTGGCAACTGACATGTGATCATACTCTTTTATGATACCTAAGTTAATGGTAGTGAGGGGTTTCCTCACTTCGTTTAGTAATATACTTTGCAATAATGTAATTAGGATGGGACAAGTGGGGTACCAGCTCTGAGTACCGAGTATGAGGGGGTGTAAGAATCTCCCTTGCTGGGTGTCTTTGCCATGGAAGGGGCAATCCTGTGCTGCCACTGCCCAGCTGTGGGAGCCAGGCAACTCAGCTCCACACCAAGCCATGTATTGGGGGTGAGGGCCAAGTAGGGTAAACAGTATTGGGCACTTCCTGCATTCCTCCTAGGAGTCCTTGCCAGAGCAGGCTCAGCTTTGTGCTCAATATGTATGTATCCAGGGGCTAGAAGGGGAGTAAATGGGGCACTGGGATTGGGTCCCAGGGAGCCTGGCCATGGTGTTACTGCTGTTGGGGGGTAGGTAAGACTACCACACTCCTCCCTTCCTTCCGCTAGGTTCAGCATATCCTTATGTCCCTGCCCCAGGTACTCCTCTGACACTTTGGACTGTCTTCTAAATATCCTTCTCCCCACCCCCCACAAAGTAGCAAATAGGTAATACTAACAGCAGTGGATGCTGTTTTTAGTTGTATTTCATAGAATCACAGAACAGTAGGCTTGGAAGGAACTCCAGGCAGTGATCTAGTCCAATCCCCTGATTAAAATGGGATCAGCTCTGACTAAGCCACTCCAGTCAAATGCCTGTCTAACCTGCTCTTGGAACTTGTATATGGCTGCACTGCAAAACTTTGAAAAATGTAACCTTGCTATAACAGTGGGTGTTTGGGGGAGGAGAGGGTGGCAGGCAGGGGAGGTTTCCCCAGGGGAAGCAAAAAATCAAAATTTCCCAAAACTGAAGAATTTAACTTGTGAGTGTTTTGAGCCCTTTTGACACTTCCTGTTCTTTAATTACACTTACAGGACAGTGACTCTAACAAGAATACATGGCTTGGTGAAGGGTTTTTAACTTTTTTTAGTAAGTGTATCCCTGGCGGGGAGTGGCTTGCAGCTGGACACAGAGCGGCGGTAGTGTGGGGTGGGGTGGGGTAGGGTGGTATGGTGGCACTCCATCCCTGTCTGCTTGTGCATACCCCCTAGCACCTTCCCAAGTACCCCCAGGTACATGTACCCCATGGTTGACATCTCCTGGCTTAGGGGTTAAGAGCCTTGCCATATGCATAATGATAAATTGCTGTTAAAATATCAGATAGTCACAGATATAGACCCCATTCATGTAAATAGGGTTCATGTGTTGCTTTGTGCATGCAAGTATAAACTGAAAGGATGTCTGTAATTTCAGGTTTAAGACCAGTGAGCCACAAATGAGGCTTATGTAAAAATGTTCCAGATCAGCTGGTTTTAAGTGTTGAATATTTAATCATTATACCTGCTTAGCTGGATTAGAATTTAAAGCCTCCTAATGTTAACAGACCATGAGGTCTCTGTCAGTGACTATTCTATTCAGAATTTTACAGTCTTTGCAGGTTTCTTAACATTCACTTCTGCAGAAACTAAACTTGGCATAGTATTACTTCATGAGATGCCTAGAAGGTATTTGAGTACATAGACTGGCTATTTGTGTTTCATGTTGCCAAAAAGGTTGGCTTTGGTCCAGGTGTTGAGTAATAGCTTTAACATCAAGCAGAATGCGTGCAAGTGACACTTCTGTAAAAGGCATTACTAGTTCTGTGTTTAATTTAACAAGATGTATGTAGCAAGGATGTTCACTCCGGCTGCTTCTAATTCTTTTTCATTATTAGAACCAGCCCCTATTTCAAAACTTTATTTTAGTTCATTGGAAAAAAGGGGAAATAGGAGCAGAAAATTGCATCCAGTTGCTTCCTGTACTGATGTGTGTGTGGGGGGGGTTTTTTGTTTTTTGTTTTTGTTTTTTGCTTTCATTCTCAGAAATGAATCAGATTGACTTCCAGAGTGGCAGAGCTAAATAATATGCATTTTGGGTAGAACTCCTTTACCAAGTCAAAAGCTTTGCTTTGTGATGGAAAGAACATCTTCTCTCTATTAGACTTGGAATAACAAAATCTTAGAATCTAAGCTCCTTCAGCTATCAGGGTCAAACGCATTGAACCAGCAGCTCAGATAAGGAACAGTTTAATTCCTTTTTACAACAATTAACCGTTAAAAGGATTTTTTAAAATAATATTTAAGGGACAAGTTATTGAACATATCAGTATTCTTTTACATACACCACTTCAATATTCCTGTGCAAAAGACTTGCAGATGTCAAACAAATCTATTTTATAGCAATTAACTCCTGAGGAATTCCAACTTCTCTATAGGAATGACAGGTTCATGTATATAAACTAATGTAGAGAAACTTACCTTATGTTTTCCTACTTATAGATTGTAAGGCCAGAAGGGACCTCAAAAAATTGTGTGCAGTCCCCTGCACCAAACAGGAAAAATAACTGGGGTCAGGTGACCCTAGCAAGGTGACTGTCTATTCTCCTCTTGAAGATTGATTGCACCACCTCTGGAGAGAGCTTATTCCACAGTCTGGACACCCTCACTATGAAGTTTTTCCTAATGTTGAGCCTGAATTGATCTTTCAGGAGTTTGTAACCATTACTCCTGGTTTTCCCATCAGGTGCCCAGGTGAACAGTTGCTCACCAAGCCCTTGATATACTCCCCTAGTGTAGCAGTAAGTTGCTACCACGTCCCATCTTGGCCTTCTTTTCCTTGGGCTGAAGAATCCAGATCCCTTAGCCTTTCCTTGTATGGCTTGCCTTTTAAGACTGATCATACTGGTGGCTCTTCTTTAGACTCTCTCAAGAAGTCTTTACATAATTCCTTCTGTGGGTCTTGTTAGAGAATCAGTTATGCTGCCTTATCAAACCTTTCACTTCAAAGTTTAAAGATAAATAAATTCATTGACAAAATAATTTTATATAATGACATCCAGTAGAAAGAAATAACATTTCAGTTAGATTTCTAACAAAATGACACTTGCCATTAAATGCAGTTGGCTAAAACGCTCTTTTATATGAAGAAGAAATTACCTCATTTTAATTGCACTTACTTGAGCTGGCTATTTTTCACATGCTACACATTTTTACCCAATCTTAATGTGGGGAAAATATTTGAAATTCCCTTTCATGACAATTGAACTTTTGCAAATACAGTTGCTTACTACCTGTACAATATATACTATCCAGATAATACATTTGTCTTGCATTTGATATATGCAGAGATTATCAAGCAAAAGATGCTCAGTGCAGTTATCAGTGTATGATGTTAGAAAAATGTAACACAGTACAGGGCATTTTTTAGGTATCCTTTACCAAGACACAAGGTTGTCTGTTTCAAACCTGGAACAATAACCTTGGGTCATGCGTCTGGTCAAAATTGTGCTAGTTTAATGAAAAGCTGAGTTATCCTTTTAACTAGTATGTAAAATCCTGTAAAGATGCTTTCTAAAATCAGCAGTCAGGCTTAAGTAAAGTAAGTGTTCCCGTGATGTTGTGCAGTGGTTTAACAAAATCAGTTTAAAATTGCAGCAATTAACTGGTGCAACTTTGAATCCAGACAATGAATTGGGGTGGCAAGCATTCAGTTAACGAGTGTTGAATACTGCACCTGTGCAGTAAAAAATAAAGGGGGAATGGGGAAGAGCAGCTTGCCTAAATAGCCAATTCATGGCTAATGTTTGTAAGGGCTTGATATTAAAATAGTTTAAACCGAAACAATTTCTGCATCTTGGTTTTGACAGGCAATGTGAATTGAGTTTGCTTCAGTCCTTGAAATATTGTGAGCCACAGTATCATATGTAAATATCACTCCCATCCTGTAAAAAAAAAAAAAAAAAAAAAAAAAAAAACAACAAACCCCCCCCCCACACACACAAAGTACCCCGGATGCTAATCCTGTCTGTGATTAAATTGCCTTCTGCTTTGTCAGTGTCAATTTTACCAGTTGCAGTGAAGCTAAGAGTGCATAGATGGGAAACAGATTTGGGGCCAAACATTTTGGTATTGGATTTATGAAGAGGCACAAACAAGAAAGTGATTCACTCTTTCTGCAGAATTTGCCAAGAATTCTAGCTCAGTTCTCCTTGCAGAACTGTCCACCTGCCATCTGCATTTAGTCAATGGGTGAAGCACCAACCCTTTATTCCGTTTTGTTATATAGCCACTTGCTTGTTTAAATCTGGTCTGTCTCCTGTGTTCTGAGGGTAGAATTTCCTTTTGATAGCTTGCACCATAATCTTGTAGATAAAATCACTGGGGGAGGGGGAGAGAAAGAGGGACTTGGAGTACCAAATTAATAAGCTGAGTAGTACTGCCTGGTTTCATACTAATCGGAGATGCCTGGAATCATGTTCCAGTCCCCTATCAATAAAAGCCTGTTAGTATACTGTAAATTCTCAGATGACTTGTCCCATCTATTTTTAATGACTGCTAATGAGGCTTCCATAATCCACCTGATTTTACAGGCCTAAAATTTCAGAGGATTGCAGGTGTCCAATGTCTAAGCCTTCTGAGGGACTAGTGGCTTTTTTGGGGGTAAAGGACGAAGGGTCCAGTTGCTTTTTGAAGCTTAATAGGTATCTGGTCTGTTTGAAATCATAAATGACTGAGAGGATGGGCCCCAGGAATTCTGCAATTTCAAGTTTTTCTCTAATCTTCTTCAAGAAGAAGGGAGAGCAAAGGACTTGGCATAGCAGTTGGTGGGAAGAGACTGCTTTTCTAACAGAGCTGACCTTTTAAGAACTGCACTGGGAGGTGAGAAGGTGGCATATGTTGTAATTTTGCTTTTGGCCTAGCTTGAATGACTGTCCAGTTTCTCTCTCTTTGGTGGTTATATCTTTAAATGGTTTTGAAAGGCCTGACTGCTATTGGTCATTGTTTATCAACTTGTATATAAGGTACTTGAAAAATTGTCATGTCCAATTAAAATTTACTTATGCCTGTAACTTGAGTAAACATTCCTTTTGTTTAGTCGGGTATTTGCAAGGGAAACAATGCTTTGAATGAGAAACTGATGTAGGAATGAATGAAAACTGACTACTGTTTTCTCTTTAAAAGAAGAACTTCTAAGAACAATGGCAAAACTAAGATATGAACATCAACAACTTAAGGGTTTGCTTAAACAATTTTTGCATTAACTTTAATTGCTTTGGTTTGGTGCCAATAAAATTAAATTGGCATAACTCCAAGTGTAGACAAAATTATGCTGATATAATCATCTTTTGATAACAGTCCTCTCAAGGGATTGTGCTGATCTAAATGCATTTGATCCAGACCAATAGAGTTAGATAAGTGCAAAAATTGTGTAGTTGGACTTGAAGTGCCCTTAATAGAGGTAAAGACAGTGGCTTGTGGCTTAGGTTTTTCTAGCCTGATATTGCTCCCTTAAATTTTTGTGAACATCTTGTCTATGGTGATCTAAGATATACTTACATATGCCATGGTATAGGGTACCAGTGCACTGCAGGTCATTATTTAATCAGAAATTTTTGTGCATTGCTACACTGTCTATAATGTTAATTCTTTTGTTTTTCTGGCTCTTTTTACAATCACCTGACGAAAAATGGGTTGTCTTTGAAAGTTTGTCTAACTATTACAACTACAGTTGGTCCAATAAAAGATACCACCCTGGGAAATAATTGCCTCTTGACATATGATAGGCTTTTCAGGGGTCTAGAAATTACAGAACAGTAGAACTCAGCTGGTATTGTAGATCACAACAAGGCTGGGGGCTGGGGTAGGGGTCTGGGTGTAGGTATAATATAGATTCTCCTCTCTCCATTTTTTTTTTTTTTTACTGTAACAGAGTTGAGTGTGTGAGAGTCTGGGGTGGGGAAGGGTGGAATAAATAGGTAGTGGATGTTTCTTGGCTGTTGAGATCTACATCCAGTAGTACAGAAATACAGGCATAGACAGAATTGAATATTTTTACAGAGGTGGCATTTCAAAAAACATTTGCCAAGCATTACCACACAGTGGTGTTCAAGATACCACAGACTTCCTTGAATGTTGAAATAAGAAATAACTGTGGTAGCATGTGGTATTTGACTTCTTAGTGGCAGACACTTACTACCTGGCATTTAACTATACTTTAAAAATCTGCAAGTGAAAGACTGGGTTCTCCAATAAATAGTTTGGATGTCAAACAAAAAGTACACGAATTGGCCATTAGAATTGTCTGTGAATATTGGTGTGTATCAGCTTTGTCAGGCAATTGTGCTTGGTTCTAAGCTATTCTTCAAAAAAACACCACATGTTGATTGGCATGTGTCTCAAGCTTGAGAGGGACCAAGGACAGAGCAGGCATAGCGGTGGATGAGGGAGAAAATATAACATTTAGTGTTTTTAGATGGAGCTCTTAGTGAAGTATCAAAAATGAGTACAGGAAAACCATCCTGTTCTGTGGCTGAAGGGCCTGAGAGTTAAGTTGGTAACAAAGGCTGGCGTTTCCAAGTCTGGATGTGGGCAAGTAATCTTAAATCACAATTTATCCCCATAGGTCGGTCCTGGGCCTGGTTTTCATAGTTTCTAGGGTCAGAAGGGACCTGAGCAGATCATCGAGTCCGACCCCCTGCCATGGCAGGAAAGAGTACTGGGGTCAAATGA
>NW_017728911.1:7134988-7164481 GCF_001723895.1 Crocodylus porosus | reverse complement strand
TGATTTATTATTGATCAATAAATTAATAATAAATTTTGTTCCAGGCCTTCATCAATGACCTGGAACATGGCATAGAGTCCCCCTTAGTAAGTTCCCAGATGACACCAAGCTGGGGGGAGTAGTAGATACATTGTCTAGGTAACTCTGAATCCCAGCCCTACCCTCCAAATTGGATTGGGCCAAAAGGAATCTCATGAGATTCAACAAGGACAAGTGCAAAGTCCTGCACTTAAGATGGAACAATCCTTTGTACCAGCACTGGCTGGGCAGCAGCTCTGCAGAAAAGGACCTGGGGGTTACAGTGGGCAGTAAGCTGAATATAAGCCAACAATGTGCCCTTGTTGCCAAGAAGGATAAGGGCATACTGGGGTGCATTGGTAACTGTAGGGGTGTGTGAAGCGGGCCGTATTCGATTCGGATTCGGCCCAATTCGGGGGACAGTAATTTGATTTGTTGATTTATATCACTGTCCTAGATTCAGTTTGGCCAAATCTGGATCTGAAGATTTGATGCTGATTTCAGAGAATCAGCTATTTGGCCACAGGGACAGCTTTTGTATGTATGTTGGCTGTCCCTGTGGCCGATTCGGTACGTACCGAATCGGCCACAGGGACAGCACTTTGCTGTTTACAAATTATATTTTTAAAAAAAAAAAAAAAAAGTACAGGCCATCCTCAATTTGTTTATATGTTTCGCACTTACAATGTTTATAAATTTATAAATTCAGCCACAGGGACAATTTTTTTTTATTTATTTTTTTATTTTATATAAATAAACCTGTCCCCGTGGCCGATTTGGTACATATGTATGTACTGAATCGGCCACAGGGACTCTGTGTGTGTGTGTGTGTGTGTGTGTGTGTGTGTGTGTGTGTGTGTGTGTGTAATACAAAGAAAACTAACATCATACTGGGCTGTACTGGTAGCTGTGTTGGTTGAGGGCAGTGATTATTCCCCTCTATTCAACACTAATGAGGGCACATCTGTAGTACTGTGTTCAGTTTTGGGCTGCCCACTACAGAAAGGGTGTGAACAAATTGGAGAGAGTCCAGCAGAGGGCAACAAAAATGGTGAGGGGGCTGGGGCATATGATTTATGAGGAGAGGCTCAGGGAACGGCTTATTTAGCCTAGAGAAGAGAAGACTCAGAGGGGATTTAATAGCAGCCTTCAACTACCTGAAGGGGGGATTGAAAGAGGACAGAGCTAGACTATTCTCAGTGGTGGCAGATGGCATAACGAGGAGCAATGGCCTGTTTTCAGCATGGAAAGTTTTGGTTGGATATTGGGAATCTTTTCACTAGGAAGGTAGTAAAACATTGAAACAGGTTATCCAGAGAGGTGGTAGACTTTCCATTCTTGGAGGTTTTTAAGACCTGGGTTGACAAAGCTTTGGCTGGGATGATCTAGTTGGGGATGGTTCTGTGTTGAGCAAGGGTTGGACTAGATGACTTCCTGAGGTCCCTTCCAACACTAATGTTCTATGATTCTATGAAAGCCAAGAAACATTTGCACACTATTGCAAGAAGGGTGGTAGTTTACCTGTGTTGTCAGAAGAGGTTGCCAGCGCTAGATATAGTCCACACTAGGAAAATCTATGATTCCTTGAAGAAGGAACAAGGGACATAAGAGGATGTGTGCTTTAGAGGATAGACTGTACAACTATTGTAAAAGCAGAAGTGACATCTATGAATGCCAGGTGAAGGAGTTGGCTTAAGTGGTGCATACTTTGTCTTTGAAATGAGCAAAATCGTGGAAGGAAAACATGGAGGGATGCTAGCCTTTGATATAAGAACTTGGCATTTACCACTTAGTATATTCCCTTTTCTTTTGAAATCTTACGCTGGCTATATGAAAAGCCATATCTGTCTACTTTAATTTTATGAGAGGTGCATCAGCAGTATTGGTAAACTTGCTTGTCCTCATGCCCATAGAAATAAGATGGTTGACTAACTTGACATACAAACAGCAGAGTACAGGCTGTCCTTGACTTACAATGTTCTAATTACGTTTCACACTTACAATGCTTATAAATTGATACCCTGTTCCAACTTTATGATGTCATAGTTTCAAGTTTACAGTGTTTGATCTGATGCAACACCATGCCAGCAAACATGCGTTACTCACGTTCCTAGAGAATAGCTGTCCAAACTTCCTTACTCCAGAAGAATTTGCAGCGAAGACTCCTGACCAGCCAAGAACCCTTCAAAAAGCCCAACTAAGAGCCTTTCAAAAAGTCCAGCAAAGTCATCTCAAAAAAGTCCTTCCAAATCAGTATGATTGCTGTTTACAATATAAATACATTAATGTAGCTATATTACTCATCTGTAATTGATCCAAGTACAAAATTCTAGAGTATTTTTAGTGAAAATAAGGTATTGGGCCTTGGTTCAGGAACCAATCCCACACTTACAACATTTTCTTATGAGAAAATTGGTTCAGAGTTGCAACGTTTCAACTTAAGACGCGGTTTTCAGGAACCAACTGTCATAAGTCCAAGGAATGCCTGTATTGATTTCATGTAATCGAAGTTCCCTCTTGCACCAGCTACATAAATTTGCCATGTCCAATAGTCATCCTATTTCTAGGTGGAAGTTGCTTTGTACAGATGATACTTGTAAGAAGGCATGAACTAGTATATAGAGTAATTGGGTTATGTGCCTGAATCGAAATACTTATTTGACAATCCAGAAACCAGTTGTATGAATTCAGGTAGCAGACAATGAGAGAATATTTGTGGGGTTTTTTTTAGTTTTTGAAATAAGAATTCCCTGAAAAAAATGACATTTAGATTATGGTAAAAACTGACAAGTCTCATCTATGCTATAGAATTCATGACAAATCATGGGTGTGGATATGCAAGATGCCTTTTATGGAGTAGTTTGACTTTCTTCTGGTTTCACGCTACAGAGAATACCTACCATGGAAGCAGTGTAAATCATTATTCTGCACTAATTACCCCTCTGAAAGTGAGAAGTACCAGTGGTGTGCCTGCTTACCTAGTAGTTTAATCGCAGAATAGCTGTTTTCTTGTTGGCCAATTGCTGTGTTAGTACCTATTACAGGTAGCTAGTTTTGGAGAACAAGTCTTGTATCCACTTATTTTTGGAGTCACTCAAAATTATTCCATAACAGCTGTTTGTGTCTACACTCTACGTGAGTTGCCCAGTAACACTTTCTAGTCTTATCTACATGGAATATCCTGTGCTGCTGGCTAAGGAGGCCCCTGAACATGGCTTCAGTGCAGGTGTGCTTGAGGACTAAAACTGTTTAAAAGCAGTCTTTGACCTTGATTGCTAGTATAGCAAACAAACCATATTGTGCATTTACATCCTCTTTAGCCATAGCATGGTTACAGTTACTGCAAACTTCTTTATTTCCTACTTGTGGGGTTTTATCATCTATAAAAATATGGAGGGATATCCATTTAATTGTGAATTTGCTTTTTTTTCTGAATAGTTATTGACATTTCATTTTTCATATGACTATGAATGTGACCCTGTGTGGCTTTTGCTGTTGCTCTCTCCACCTTCTTGCTTTAATTAAATCTATTCATTAACTAAATTTCTCTTTAGCACTAGACAACAACTTATAAACAAGCTGTTTTCATTTAACAAGGGGTTGTGGCAGCTGAAACGTGTGCAGAAGGGCAGGCTTCCTTCCCCAGCCATAAATTCCGTAAGACAAATGTGCAGCCTTTTTTTTTTTTCTTATTGCAATCAATAAACCAGTAAGTATTCTATACATCACGGATGTCAAACTTGAATGGCCCCATGGGCCAGAGAATTGATGAGGCTGGTCCATGAGCTGGATGAATGGGGTTAGGTCAGTTGTGCCCTTGCCCCCAACATCTGCCTCTGCCATGGTGGATCAAGTGCACATGTCCTTTCCAGCTGGTCCAGGACCCAGCAGAAAGAGGCCCAGCTTCCCCAGCACTTGGCTGCAGCCATAGTAAGAAGCCAGGGTGCTGGGCTTCTCACAGTGCTGCTAGAGCTCCAGCACTGCAGTTCTTGACAGCTTGACTGCCAAGCACTCAGGTGAGAGCACTGCTGGAGCTCTGTCAACACTGCGGAAGAAGCCCATCATCCTGGGTGCCACTGGGAACAAGCCGAGATGCTGCTGGGACTTGAGCACCTCAAGTTTTGCCCAGGTACTTGGCTGACACCAGGGAAAGGTTCCCTGACATGGCCTGATTTCAGCTCATGTTTGACACCCCTGCCATTTATAGTGTGTATAATACATAGCCAGAAGCATAATTTCTCATAGTTGGCTATAGAAACTTTGCTTCCAAGAAGCCTAAAATTGTGATGCATCTACCATGTTTGTGCTGTTGCAGTCTGTTACATGCATTCTGGCATGTTTGTAAATGCATTCTGGCATGTTTGTAAAAAGTCCTGGAAGGCTGATTTGTTTTTGGAAGAATTTTTTAGGGCTTCAGAAACATTTTAGAATGGGTATCTGGGTAGAAATGTACAGGTCTGAAGTAATCTTGACCTACCTTATTTTATTTGTTTAGAAACTTAAGAATTATTAGTGTCTGTCATCCTTAGCTGAAAATATGTGAAAGCTATACAATTTCCTTCTGCCAAAATAATGCTTCTAATTTTTAAAATGATATTTACTGCTTTAACATTTTTATTTCGGCTACATTTACAGCTCTGTGACAAATGCAAGAGACTTCTATAGAATTAACTTGTATACAGACTTGCCAGCTACGTGCTTCTTTTAGTATTGGAATGACTTCCCACACGTGGAAATTGAACTTGAAGCATTAGATAACTTCTGCATGTGTTGAATGTGATGTTGTAGTCAGGGTCTAATGAATGCTGGTACTAGCACTTGTCACTGAATCCACATCTACTGCTGCACTGTGCTCCAGAACCTAAGCTTCCAGTTTTTTCGAGACTTTGCTAGCCGACATGCTTGTGAAATAAACACCAAGATGTGAACGGTGTATAAAGCAGTACAGAGGTCTGCCAAAGTTTATAAAATCTAAGATGATAGTTTAGGTATGTACACTGCCTCGTTCTTCTCAAAAGGGGTGTCAATTGTGAAACCTAAACATTGGAGTTTAAATGTCAGCAGCTTGTCTGCTGACTTAAGCAAAAACATTTAACTCTTACCACAGTGGCGCTTCACAGTAAGGACAGAAGTCACCTGTGTGGACACTGCTTGCTTGGGGCGTTGGCCCGTGATGGTGGAATGAGCATTCGCAAACTCTGACTTAGCCTCGTCTACCAAATGTGAACTTTTGTGTAAATCAAATCATTCCAAAACGAGAGACGCCACTATACCTGCTTCTCCTGGAGAAGTTTTGAGTGCCGCATGACAGTATTAGTCCTATTGCTAAATACACTACTGGAAAGTACTTGGAGTTACAGTTACAGTGAGTCTGGTAAAAGACCCTAGACCTGAATAGCATTGTGGGATTCTATTCTAAACTCCTTCCCACTCCTTGCCCAGATAACTAGACCCTTGCCTGCCCTTTCTGTCACCACCAAAACCTCCAGTTTCCTTCATGGCTCTCCTACAGTTTGGTTGTGTACTATCAATACAGTATGTGACATGAAGCTTCAGCAGAATTTCTGGTCTGTTGCATGAGTGCCATGTAAGGCAGAGATCTGTCACAACCCATATATTTCTTTTGATTTAAAATAAATAGGACCTTGTGGAGAAAATGACAATGATATTAATGATTTTTTGCAATAAACTTACTTCCTATCAAAGGTAGATCTTGTGTGCTTTGCTTAACTTTTTCATAGCATCTGATACAGTAGGCTGTCACCTATAAAAGCTGCCTTTCTGCATGAGAGAGTCTTTAAGGTGCCACCCAGCCCTAACTTGTATCTTGTTTAGTTAGCTGTGAACCCTAAAGATTTATTTATTACACACAAATAGCCATTTTATTGGGTTTCAGACATGCCTAAGAACCTTAACTTTTTTTCATCTGATGGTTTGTTGGCTTTGGCTTGAGTGATTTAAATGCTTAATTAAAAGCAACTTTTTTTTAGATGTTGGAATTGACCACCTATTTCAAGGAATAAATTTATTAAAGTATTAAATGAATTTAAATAAAATTCTGCATGAATGAACTATCAAATCTTGGTGAGTTAAAAGATATATTGCCTTTTTTTAATTGTATGGAGAAGTTAACTTCTGCATATGATTCAAGTTTTAAAAATGTTAGTGCAGGAAGTCACCTATTTCAGTCTGATATCAGCATTTGGTCCTCTGCATTTGGAGAAGAGTTTACATGCATAGAGAAACCACTGTGCGGAAAAAAAATGACTTTTGGTTTCAGTTTTAGCTAGCAGAATATCTTGGAAAACCAATTTCATGTTAAACTATTGTTTGCTTCTTCTAATCTACTTGGTGTGAACTTTTTTTGTGGGTGGAGGTGTGTTAAGTATTTATGTGCCTACTAAGTTCTATCAGCATCTTACCCCCCTCCCTTCCTTCACCTCTTTCCCCCTCCCAAAAACCCCCCAAATGTTTGAAAATGTGGCCAAAACAGTTTCTCAGATGCTACCTTATTAACTACAGTTAGTTATTTCAATTCTTAATACATTTTAATGCTTAAATAGTTTTGTTAACTATCAGTTTAAAGTGTGTTTTTGATACAAATGCAAATAAAAACATTGTACAGTAAATAGAAAATAGTGTAGAATACATTAACATAACAGAAACTAATATGAATAAGTGTTTAACCACTAACTGACTGAATGCATGTGTAGTACATTCTCTTCATAAGCAAAGAGTATGGGACATGCCATCAGAGTGACTACCCATCAGTGAGAACCAGCCTTTTCCATAGAAATCAGTTAAAGGATAAATACAAATCAGAATGAAAATTTGACTTGGCAATGCTAATAGTTTTCCTGCTTATTCTGTCTAAATTGGTCCAGTTTCACTTCGGTAACACTGGTATCTGTCCAATGAAAAATGAGCCATGTGTGGGCTTGGGTTTTTGTTTTGTGTGTATGTTAAATCTGAATCCATATTTCTGATATAGATTACAGTTGCCTGGGATCATCTGGGTGGAGATTTTTGGTGGTATTTATCATTTTAACAAAAATAAGATCAAGACTCGTGCATGTGCTGTCTCAGAATATGGATTGAACTTCCATTGGTAGCTCTGCAGAAGCAGTTGAGAAACTCAAAGTTCAGAACTTGAATGATAGTCTGCCCCTTGTTTGGGTTTGTTTTTTGCCTACAGAAGCCAAACTTGTTGTTACTAAAACCTGTTTATTAATTTTGACTCAAAGTTCCTATTATAGGAAATAGCACTAGTTCCTGTTAGTTGCAACGGGATATTTTAAAAAGAAGAAAATTCTCCTCTGAGTACTTACTGTTGTGTATGTCTGGCTGTGGCTGTGGATTTGCCTCTAGCACTTGAAACTTTTTATTGCCCACAAGTCCAGCACACATGTACTGGTCCTCATAATGTTCCATAATGCAAGCATAAAGGGTGGCTCTTTTTTTTTATGCCCCATTTTTTCCTCTTAATTGACTTGATTTAGAGTTACCACCTAATACAGACTTTTGGGCCTTTCAGAACTTACTCTCTGTTTTACCTCCCCCAACCCCCCCGACTCCTGCCATTTCCCTACTAGTATGCTGAATAAAAATGTGCCTGCTTCCACATACAATGCCTCTTTATACCAGTATTATGGCAACTAGCAGGAGAGTAGCATTTAACTGTCCCAGTGGAAGCTAGTAAGGTTACATCCCCCTCACATGGCATTTATTTAATGGAGCAGTTTTTCTCTTTCATATCTGTGTAGCACAGAAGCTGGACAACATTTGGGGATTTTGTCAACACAATCCAATCTAGCTAATACAAAGACTGATGAAAATGTGGTGATACCACAAATTGCAATTGTATCGAGACAGGCTGAATGTTTATAGCCATTGTCCTTGGCCTCGATGCACTTGAGGTGTGATGTCATATCACAGGATGTCCATGTCCTACCAAGCATTTGCATTATCTTGGTGATCTGGACTGTACACGGATCAGCTTGTAAAAGCTACCCAAATCTAAGCATGCGTGCTGTGCCTCTTGTGAGAAATTCTTGCTTTTAGCTGTGGAGGTCTCTTGAGGATTGCTATAAGAAAACCACTGTTTAATGTGAGCAGTAATTGCAGTTAAACCATATATAACTTTTCTCTGCATGTGAATTTTGTGGCAAAAGGTGAAGTACTTCCAGCCTTCTGAGAAATAACAGTACTTAAAACAGCAGGTATCCAATATAATTTAAGAACTGTGATTTGTAGAATTGCTTTCCTAAAATATCTTCCCATAATTTAGGCAGTGAGTTATTTAGAGATGTTTAGATGAAATGTGGTACCCTACTAGTGCTCCCTGCTTTCCTGCCAATCTCTTGTAAATACATTTTAATTGTCTGACAGATTTTTTGTAAGGACTATGCTGGGAGTAGTTGAGATAGCTTTACAAACGTGAGCTTTCTCTCTTTTATAGATGTTTAAAGATCATAGCTTTTTTTTGTCTTGCATTACAAATGCATATGAATTATGTGTATGCATCTCTGTGTTGATGTATCACAGCTGGTATTTTAAATGTGTATTTACATTCCATATTCCAAAATGGATAGTGACTCACTCTACTACAGCTCAGCTGTCATAAATACGGGACATTTTGTACTGATCTGTGGGAATCTTAATGACACTTAACCTTTTAAGATTCTATTTGCTTTAAAATCATGAAGTGACCCTATTCATTGATAGTGGGTTAAAAATGCCTAGACATTTTTAAATGCATGGTAAGAAAGATCTAAGATTTCAGAATTTTCATGGTGAAATTTTTAATACCTTGATTACATGCAAAAAATGGACTATATGCATATACATACATGATTAGTGGAAGCTAAAATTTAAAGTTGAGTATTGATATATGAGTTTATATTGAACTTGAGTGCTTTTTCCACTTCCTTGCCCTGTCTTATTTTGTTTTTAAAAACAAAATTGAACATTCAGGGTTAAACGGGATAAAAGAATCTAAATGCCTACTGCCAAACTCAAGACAATAAGACTTGTTCTACCTGCAGAAAATCCAACTCTGTGGGTTAAGTGTTGGCGTGGGGAAAGACTAAGAATATTGCATAGTACAGGACATTGATGTATCCTGCCAACTATGCCACCCCACTTTAAACTGTGAGGACCACTGGCTCCACAAATCTAATGCCATCCTCCATACTTGTCCTTTATGATAGTGGTTCTCAAACTTTTTTTTTTTTTTTTTCTTACCAGGACCTATTTGTAAACATCAGTGGCCAGTCCTGACCTAGTACCCCTTACTCCTGACCCATGTCCCCTTGAGTGTGGGGCACCAGAGGCTGGAGGGGGACCCAAGCAGCCCCTTGTAGGCTGGAACTGTGCCAGCCAAGGGAAAAGCCACGGGTTTAGAAACTGCAACTGTAGGAGCAATTTTAATAATTTCTAAACATGGTTGGTAAAAGCTTTAGTTTAAGGCCATACTTCTCAGTGCTTCCAGCTAAGTACAGACATCCAAAAAGCCTGAGCAAGGGCTGCTGCACCCCTGCCAGGCAGACCCCGATTGGGGTCCTGTGCCAGTGGGAGAGGGAATTAAATCCTCTCCCTCCCTACTCCTTCACCTCAGGGGGCCACCTGGCCTGGTGTCTGGCCACACAGCTTGAGCTGGAGTGGGGAAGGCCTGGCAGGGGCTGCTATGCAGACCCTGTCTGGTGTCCCATGCAAGTGAGAGAGGGGAAGGGAGTTAATTCCCCTTTCCTGCTCCCCACCTTTGCCTCACAGGGTTGGGCCAGAATCTGGCCATGCCCCCCACCCCAGAGCAGGAAAAAGCCTGGCAGGGGCTGCAGTCCAGAGCAGGGATTCCTACCCCAACCCCACCCCTACCCCCTTCTCAGCCAGCTGGAGCAGCTCCTCTCTGAGCAGGGAAAAGCCTGATGCGCTGTTTCACTGGTCCCATGTTTGCCCCCTTCTCAGAGGGCCAGAGGAGTGATAGTGCTCTGTCTGGGGTGTAAAGGGGTGGGGCCAACCCTGCTTCACTGGAGCAGATGGCAGGGTCCTGCCCAGCCCAGGGCTGCAGAGCATCTTGGGATGCTGGGAGCCTGTGAAAACTTAAACCAGAAAGGGGTCTGGGACAGAAGTTCTTCAAACCAGTTTGACCTAAATCAGTTAAACCCAGTTCAATGTAGTATTGGACTTATCTTTAAACCAGTTTTGGCCATTTTGAAAGGGGTTTATGTGCACCGAACTTCTGTTTTGTTACCAGTTTAAGCCCATTTCTGATCACTTAAACCTGTTTATGTGTAACTACTGTTCCTAGCCTCCATGCCAATCTTCATGTCCCTAGGCTGGGGTTTAAAATCTTAATTATGAAGCTGGACTTAAAATCGCTGTTCAGGAAGAGTGCTCTGCAATGTCCTGCCTCCAGGCTGTGGACTGAAAAAGGATATTATCAGCTTGCTGTCCCTCATTGTTTAGATCTGAAATGATCTGTCTTTCCTTCTGGAAGTCAGTTTCTTGCTCTAAATTGGGGATGGGCATTTATTTTGACTGGAGGAGGAGTTTTGGTGACCTGTTGAGGGCTGCACACACAGTCTTGTAGAAGACACCATTTTAATAAATTGTAGATTTAAAAAAAAGGCAAATTGTATACTAACCATCAAACTTCTATAACACATTTTAATTTTATTTTGAAAGTCCTGATTTATGGGTATTTTAAGTAGTGTGTATATAGAGGTGATTGCATAATAGTTCAAAACTTAAAGTCTTACTCTTGCATATTGTGCAGGGGGAGGCTTGTGGAGTGGGATGTGGGTGTACATGTGGGGGGAGAGGGGAGCTGCCCATACACTAGGTCCTGGGAGCTGATTGTGGGTGTGGGGGGGAGCAGGGAGAAAGTCTAGTGCTAATAAGAGCCAACTCTGATATGATTGTATTCCCCACCTATTTAAGTTGGGTAGTGGGTACTCTGCATTTTTAAACAAACCAAACCAAAAACTACTGAAATTCCTAAAGGTATTCAGTAGGAAGATCTAGCGCAGAGGTAGGCAACCCCCAGCACATCTGCTGAAGCATGGCACACGAAGGCATTTTGCTTGGCCCTCATGCCTCAGGGAAGGGGCTGGGGCTGTGCTGCCACAACAAAGCAGGGGAGCCATGAGGGCCCCGATCCATCTGCCCTGGCACGTCGACATCTTACAAATTGAAGTTGTGGGTTTTTTGGCACTCTGCCCAAAATCATTGCCGACCCCTGATCTAGCACACTCTTACCTTGACAGTCAGGAAGCCGGCTGATGTGGGGTAGGACCCAGAGTTATAATGAAAGGGTCTGTCGTCCTGGTGAGAAATGGACAGTGCTGTCCCTCAGGTGTCCATGCTTCGTCCAGTGCTTTTCAGCACCTTTTTATCAGTGATTTGGATGTGGGGACAAAGAGCTCACTGGCCAACTTTGCGGATGACTCCAAGTTATGGGGGAGCATGGTCACACTTGAAGATAGGCTGCAGATACAGGCAGACCTAGACAGGCTGGCAAGTTGGGCAGATCAGAACCAGATGAAGTTCAACAGTTGAAGTATCAAGTGCTCCATCTGGGGACTAACAACCCCCAACTTACTTACAGGCTCAGTGGCACCAAAATGACTAGCACCACAACTGAAGGGGACCTAGGGGTAATAATAGACCATAGTATGAATATGAGCCATCAGTGTGATGCTGTAGCCAGTGGGGCAAACAATACTTTGGCATGCATCAACTGATGCAGTTCAGGCAAAACCAAGGAAGTTGTTATTCTTCTGCTCTGTTCAGCACTGGTGAGACTGCAGCTGGAGTACTACATCCAGTTTTGGGTGTTGCATTTCAACAAAGGTGTAGTAAAGCTTGAGAGAGTCCAGAGAAGAGCCACTTGTATGAGCCAAGACTTGCAAGGGAAGGTACACAAGGAAAGGCTGAGGGACCTGGGCCCCTTTCTCTAAAAAAGAGAAGGCTGAGATGGGACTTAGTAGTGTACCATTACATCAGTGGAATACATTGAGGGCTCGGTGAACAACCGTTCACCAGGGCACCCTCAGGGAAAACAAGAAGTAATAGCCACAAGCTCTTGGAAGACGGTTTCAGGCTTAACACTAGGAAAAACTTCTTCATGGTTAGGGTGTCCAGACTGGAATAAACTCCCTCCAGAAGTGGTGCAATCACCTACCCTGGAAATCTTCAAGAGGAGACTGGATGGTCACCTCGCTGGGTCAACTTACCCCTCTTGGCTTTCCTGCCTAGTATGGGAAGGGGGGTGGCTGGACCTGATGATCTTGCAATGTCCCTTCCAGCCCTTACAATCTATAAATCTGTGCTTTATGGTTCCAAAGTTTATTTGAGTTTTTAATGGCAGAACAGTACAATTTTGAAGATGGGGTGATGTCTTTGTAAAGACTAGGAACTTCTGAATGCACTCTTGAGTACTATAAAGTTTTTAAAAAAAAAAAAAAAGTGCTTGGTGAGAAACAACACAAAGCCACAGATATAGTATGCATTTGGACACTTCTGTGCATTTAGTGAGTTTGCTGATTTAAAACCTAGCCTTGCAGTAGTGCTGAGAATCTTGATTTCAGTTAATAAACCATATGCAGGGTTTTTTTCCTTTTTTAAGGATGGTAAAATCATGTACCACTGCACTTGTAACTTGGAGTGGAGGTTTTTATGGGGTTTTTCAGGGAACTAAGTAAAAAGGCCTTACTTATACTGTGAAGCTGAGGGAATGGGAATGAAGTTTGTGATGTTTCGTTACTAAACTGTGAAGTTCAGCAGTTGGTTGAAAAGTAGAATATGCAGCCTGGTCAGTGGCTGAGAGATCTTGGGTTTGAAACTGGGGACCTCTTTGTTTTGAGATAGAGATGTGCATGTCCATATAGACATAGTTTGGAAATGGGGATGAACAGACAAGGTAACAACTAACTTGTATGTCTTGGCTCCCTTTTGTAAAAGGATACTTAACACTGTACTTCACAGACTTCATAGGTGATTTGAAGTGATGTCTTGGTATTTCAATACTCTTATAAAAGCCAGTATGTTAAGACATTTTAAACTTTAATTGCAGTTGTCTGACAGCAATAGGATACAACTTTTTTTTTTTCCTGGATTTTTTCCTCTTGTTTGCTGATTTTAAGACCTAATTGTGATTTTTTTTTTTTTGTTTGGTTGGTTTTTTTGGTTCATTTGAATACATGAGAGAATCTCCGAACCCTATTATGATTTTATAAACTGCAGCAGGTTTCTTTAAAAAAAACAGGAATGCACAATATGTAGCCCTTGAGGACAGTAAAGTACTAGTGGTCTGCCAATGTTCTTTATTTAAACCGCTTCAGTAAAAAAAAGATTCACAGAACAAAACAGCAAATCCTTGTGGCCCACCAGTTTATTGATTTTTATGCTTGTGCATCTGCATGTGTAGTCCAGTTTGCTCTTTGCATCCAATCAGACGCAGTCCTACTGACGTTAGCTCTTCATCGGAAAGAGTTATTTGCAAGTGGCCGTCAGTTTTGAGGTTTTTGGGTTTTTTTACCCTAGTTCTTAAGAGTTCTGAGAACTAAAAAGATTGGGGGTAGGGGACAGTCCAAACTGCATTATATATAAGATATACTGTTAAGCTGAGTTACTGTATTTATGGTTTCCTCACCCATTCAACATGGTCAGGGGAAGGAGGGACATTCAAGTTAGTTGTTACCTTGTCTGCTCATCCCCATTCATATATACAAGGCTGAGGAAGGGGAAGCAGGCAGTGGCTCTGGCTCCAGCTCTGAATTGGAGTCATAGCTGCAGCATCTGTGCACCCTGCTCTCCCTCCCTTTTCTTTTCCTCCCCCCACCCCCTGCCTGGCTCCTTGCCCTCAGTTGTGGCTCTAGCCTGGGGCACAGTGCATGCTATGGCTCCTGCCTGTGTGTAGTCAAGCAACAGTGGTGGCAGCTCCAGTCCTGGCTTAGGCTCCAGCTCTGACCTGGGGCTAGATCCAGAGTCGGGGGGGGGGGGGTGTTTGTGTGTGCGCCCTGGGCTGGAGCCATAGCCATGTCTGAGGATAAGTGGCAGGGGAAAAGGGAGGTAAGTTACTTCCCTCCCTGCCATAGCATCCCCTGCTACAGCAATTTGTGGGGTTGGGGTATGAATTTAACATAAGCCTCCAATAATTAGATTTTAGATGGAGGACACTTGTTACAATTTTTCCTCATCTAACAGTTTATTATTGGGGGGGGCTTGCCTTAAATTCAAAGTAGCTTTGGATTCAGGTAAATTTGGTAGCTTCTAAATATAAGACAAGCCAATTTTTAATGTTCTGGTAACACAGCTGTGTGTGTAATGTGCCTAAAATGTATTAGGCACTTGCCTAATTGAAAAATATATTTGAGCTCAATTGATACCCTGAAAACCTTGTTGAAGAAAAGTTTGAGGCATGCTCTGCAAAAGGTCATCTTTGCTCTGGAAGGCCTTCTACAAGTCTTAAAATTTTTGCTTTGGCAACTTAAAATGGTTCTGGGAGTCTGGGTCTGGGAGAAATCTGGGTCTGGGAGGTGAAGTGTTGAATTAGGTACTCAGGGCTCTGTAGGTATAGTGCTGGAGACGTCCTTGTTCCACAGTTAACAGGGCACCCCTTCCCCCGTTCTGTGTAAGCCTGAAGCTCTTAATTCTTAGTACCTCAATACTGATCCCTTTTCCACAAGCACTTTTTTGCTTATTTAAAGAGGGTTAAAGCTTTATTCAGAAACAGGAAGTTGGGATGTAGGTATGGTGTTATTTAAACTCTTTATTTCAACAAGGATAAGTCTGTCTTGTGATTTTTAGTAGTGACTGCCTATACTAAACTCCTTGACTCTCTCTTTCTTCCCCCCCACCCCCCATGGTTCCTCCCCTACATCCTACCCATTTTATCTGGGTCTAAGCTTTCTAGCATCTAGGGAGGGAAGCAGTTGCAAGGGTCAGATGCTGGGGGAGTTAAATGGCCTGACCTGCCCCCCGGCGCACATGCACGCCCGCGTGCGCACGCACACACACACACTTTTTTACCCTCCCTACTTGTTCCCCATCCATCCCTACCACAAGCATTACACTTGTCCATTGTTTCAGAAGAAATATAGAATGAAGTTTAATATGCCAACAGAAATAAATACTTGAGTAATGAGTAGTAAGTTTGGGGTAGAGAAGCTGAAAGACGCAAATAATTCCTTAAAAGCATTTTGTTCAAATTCTATCAATGCTACATATTCTAGTACATTAAGATACAATGTGACTAATGCAATATTGCTAGACTGCTGCTCTGAACACGTCTTAACTATCTTTTATTACAGGAATCTTACCCTTCTTCTTCACCAATATGGTTTGTGGAATCAGATGACCCAAACCTGACTTCAGTGTTGGAGCGTTTAGAAGATATCAAGAAAAGCAATACTTTGGTGAGACATTTAGTTTTTTCATTAGTCTGACTAGTAGCTCCCTAAGATGTCAAAAAAAACCCTTCTTTTTGGCTGCTTGTACTGCTTTTCACATCAGAAAGCAGATGGCACATTGATATCAAAGTGGCTCACCGGTAATCCCAAAAGATTCTAGTATGCGTGTGGTTTTTTTGTTTTGGTTTTGTTTGTTTGTTTTGTTTTTAGATGACTTGAAACAAATATCTAGGAGAACTTGACAGTTTTGCTAATAATGTTGTAACTTGTGCTTGCTGAAAATGGTTACATGATAGTTCTCATATAAGGAAAAAAGTTAGGGTATTATTCATCGATTGCATTATACAAATATTATAACTATTGGGACAAAACATTGTGCAGTTTTAGAACACTTGTGCTCCATACTTCAGCTGGAACTGTGGTTCATGCAGCTGGGGAAACCTTCAGGTTCTTCTTCTGACTTCCTTCTCATTTTTTAGTAGGAAGGATTTTAACTGGTAACTCATCTCTGACTGTATATGTTTCAGGCTGGTGCTCCATTTCAAAATTGTCTTAAACTTGAGAGGAAAACATCACATATGGATTCTGTCTCCAGCCTAATATTCTGGAGTACAAGTTTTTTTTTTTTGTTGTTTGTTTTTTTGGGGGTTTTTTTGCTTTTTTTGGTACCATTTTAAAGGTGTACAGCAGCATTAGTTCTGACTTGGGTGCCCTTAGTTATAATGATGAGACTGAAGTAAAGTGTTTTGACTTAACATCTCATTCTACCCAAGGAAGGAATGGCTTATTTTCATACTGCTTGGAGGAAGATTTCAATGAAATGTACTTGGTCTCCTTGAAGAAAAAAAGAGCATTATAATACATCGGAGAGGAAACTGATGTGTGGTTTTACTACTTTAAAAAAAATACAAAGATTTGGCAAGTTTCCTTTAAGCTAAACCACTGGTTTTCAACCTATGGACTATGTCTAAAGGTTCTACAGTGAATCAAAAGTATGTGAATACCCACACTGAAAATTCAAAGGGGTCCACACCTTCATTCCCAATTTCCAAAGGGGTCCTCAAATGAAAAAAAGGTTAATCACTGGGCTAAAATATACTTAATTGGTTAAAATGAGATGTCCTGTACCTTAAGGAACAGTCTTAGTTTTGGTCTTGTCAGTGTTTATCCTGCCACAGATATGAGAGAAAATATTAAGGTTCTTTAGGATACTAATTCCAAAACTAGTAATTGAACAACAGTAGTTTATTCTGGGGAAAAATGAGGGATTTTAAAGTAATCACTTTTCCAAAGCATTTAGCAGTGTAATGTCAGTTATATGTGGCTTTTAATAATTTGGATGTAAAAAAAATGCATAGTAAAAACTACCTCCAGTAGTACCTTTTTGCTACTTTACCTAGCCACTTCTGTTACCAAGAAATCAACAACTGAACAGGAAATTACATATACTTCACAGTAATTAAAAGGAATATCACCTTAATTACTTGGACTCCAACAGGGTACATAATGCAGTCTCTGGGCTTCCCTTACCTCCTTTGGCTCCACTTTCTGCACCTGCTCTAGGAGGTGGGGTGGTGCAGTGCAGTGCAGCACAGGGAGCTGAGGGTGAGCTCAGTCATGTGGGCGCCCATATGGGCGTACAATGCAGCAATAGGGCAGGAGAATGCTTGTGCAGCCCAGGGACCCATGGGGTATGTGGCTGCTGGCTGCTTAGATGTTGGACAGCCCTAGTATATATTGTTATGGTTGCTTCTTTTGGTAAAGTGTGCAATGTTTTTTAAAACCTTTGTAAGCAGTGTGGTAGCTCAACCCAGATCTGCAGCATCTGTATAGATCAGGTGCTTCAGTGGGGCTTTTTGGTGCTTTTATCAAAAACCAATTCAATCAGCTTTTGGATAAAAGCCTCACTAAAGCACTCAATCTATACAGATGTTGGGCAAGCCAGGTCAGCTAACACAATGGCTGTTCTGGTTATGTGCTGGGCTGAGGATGCCAAGGTTAAAAATCCATTTTTTTTTAAACGTCTGTAAGCAGCCTGTGTGACTATTTTGCATCAAAGCATTAACTTATTACAAACTTGTGGATTACTATACTATGGAATTTGGTATGGTTGCACATGGAAATTTTTGGGTAGAGTAAAACCCCAAAACATATTTCCCCCCTGCCCCCTCAATAGCTCTTGAGCTGATTGGACACTGAAGATAGAATTTCTGAATTAAGCTTAAAAAGCACAGAGGAAAAAAGGGGGCAGGGGCAGCAGAATGACTTCTCTTTAGTCCCACCTGGCTGAGCTGTTGTCGTATGTTTTGTGAAATATGTAGCTTGGTTGACCATACTTCTAACTGCCACTTTCAGGCCTTAAAAGCCTGAGGATAGAAACAAAGCTCAAATATGCAGGGCCCAGAAATAGCTGGAGCCTGTTGTACCACATTGTACTACCTCCCTGTTGAATCTGAGACTACAGCTGAGAAATAGGTTGGTGCGTATATCCAGGATCATTTCAAGTGGCATACGTTGAGCTGGAGATGTGTAGAGTGGGAGCGAAGAGGCAGGGCTTGTTTCTCAGTGGAGGTCCAAGGCAGATCATGGGCTGGTCCAAGGCAGCTGAGTGGCTGAAGAATGTGTTTAAAATCTGTTTTTTCTAACAGCCCCCCTTTCCATATTCCTGGATTTGTTTAATTTCTACTGCTTTTGAGGAAAGGGTCTGTTTTGTGTTGCAAGTATACTTCTGCTCTTTGAATAAAGGGGATCTCTGAGTAGATGTATAGAGACTGGTGTATTTGCATCCTCAAAAAGGGCAGTTTTTTAAAAAAAAAAAAAAAAAAAAAAGGCAAAATTTACTTTCTTTTATTGGTTTCCCTGAGAGTATTGTAGCTAACAGAACTTGTGCCTTCAGACTGCAGTAGGGATATAGGAAACACTGCTGCAGTGACAACTTTGTATTTATGAATGGGATAGTGTTTGGCTCTTACAGTAACTTTGATCACACTGCACAAAGTGAGCACGTACGTATGTATATGTTAATAGGCAGCACTATTTGCTCTGAAAATTCCCACGTTGGTAAGTTGCTGGAGGCTGCAAATTTTGGGAGTTTAAGGGAAACCGTGTTTTGCTCAAGTTAAATCTTTGCAGGTTCTTCATGAGAAATGCTGGTTTGTGCCTTCATACTTTACAGCAAAGACGTGAAGTTTGTGCAGGATTTACCCTAACATCAGCCATATGTCTTTTTGTTATCCTTCTGAAAAATGCTTGCATATACTCAATATGGCTGCTTAGATTTAATCAAATAAATTATCCAGAAGCAGTCTGCAGTGAGCATGCTCCAAGTGCGATGCAGGGGCTGGAACAGAACTCTTCCCCAGCAGTCGGGCATCACTATGATATAGAAGCGAATAGGGAGAATCTCTTTTTTGGTGGTTATGCTACCTAGGCATCATGAAGAAGGAAATACCAGAAGAAAATGTTGGGGGATGACGCCAATGGCAGCAGCTTAAGTGCTGGTTTGGTGGAGCAAAGAGGAAGCATTGCAGAAAGGCTGTCAGATGGAGCAAGGGCATGGGTCAGCAACCTAAACCCGCTGTCTAGATCTGGCTCATGAAGAGACTGGATCTGGCCAGGGGCAGCTCAAGCAATGAGCAGTAAGCTCCAGCCTCAACAGCAGAGGCATCTCCAAGGTGCTGGCATCTGGCTTTATCTATTCCTCCTGCAGCGCCTACTGATTGCCAGGGGAATGCTGCCCCACAGCAAGGGCTGGGTTGCAAGCAGTAGCCCACAGTGGCAAAAGGTTGCTAACCCCTGGGCAAGGAGGTAGGTGCAGAAGGAAATAAGATAACTAAAACATGATTTGATCAATATCTCCTGGCTTCACTTCAAAGTTCCGAGTCTCTCTTATTTTTTGGTTTTTAGTAAATGTATGTGAAATCCAGAAACAAGCTTCCTCATTTTTAGCAGCTGCTCTGTAGAAGATGACCCTCTGCTGCTACTAGTTAATTCAAATGGTAGATCTGCACCCAAAGTGGGTGTTGATATAGTTTTTTACATAATGAGCTTGGGGGGGGCGGGTTGTTAAGCAGAAAATCTTTTTTGGGTTGTGTTTGGGGGTTTGTTTTTGTTTTGGCTTTTTTAAAGATTCAAAAAAGTATATTTGAAGACCTGACATAATGCATATGGACAGTGGAGTTGAATTAAGATTGCATGGACAACTCTAATTCTAGCATTTCCAAACTATTAAATATTTGATGTATGATCTTTGAAAATTCTTTATAAGCATGAGGTTTTCCTGATTTGAATAGAGCTTTGTCTGCATTTTTGAAGAAGTTCATGTCATTTAAATCTCCCACTTCCTGGGGGGGGGGTGTTGTGAATTTCAATATGCTGTCTTTCGTTTCAGTAAAGAATGCTTAATTGCAGTAGCAATCACTGCTGCTGATTATTTGAGAGGATGAAAGCCTCATTCTGTTCCCCTAAAATTTCAGGGGCTAATCTTTGAGTCACAGGAGCTGACAGTGCTGAGTAGTGATGTATAAGAAAGATATTCCCTCACCTTACCTACAGTGGTAGGATAACATTTAGAGCTGTATTGTTCTGTTCTCTGGCCCATGCTGCTTGACAGTTGTGTAGGAAACATGTTTACAGTGGGCCCAGCACATATATTAATATCCTAATTAAGATCTCTAAATTCCCTTGTGCCCTCAGACTGCGGAGATTTTCTACAAAAGTGTGAAAGTTTTTTGTGTGGGTTAAGAGTTAATTTGGTACATAGTCACTTGCAAAATGTTAACACAGGAAACTGAAATTAATGTCTAAACATCTCTTAGAATTAAAACATTATCATGGCAACCACAAAAGCAACCAACTTCTCAGAACCCTTGAGGGCTTTTGAATAATTTCATCACTCTGGTCACTCCAGCACTTAGCATGTTTCTCAGGCAGACTGTTTTGTAGTGCTTCTGTGATGCTAGTGTTTTTAGAAGTCCTCTAGCTTCCCCCCCAGAATCTCTTGATGCAAGATTGCTTCTTAGCCTACAAGAAGCCAAGATCAAGTGTAGTTCTGCTGCACTAGTCTGTTGCCCAGCTAAAATCACTTTAGAATGGCTTTGTGTAGTACAGGGTGCAGACCTGCCCAATGCACTATAGACATGACGCCTTACGAGAAGCTACTATAGCTTCCCAATGGGAGGCTACCATATTTCAAAGTATGTAAGTTGAGTTTTGAAGCCCAGTTTTTTCACTCTTAAAATTCAACCTTGATTTTATACACTGTATCAAAATCTGCGGACCTTGCTGTCACTACGGAGACGCCACTTGGCCTGCAAGCGGCCCTGGGCTTGGTACTTGGCTGGCACGGCTCAGGCAGTGCCACTTGCAGGGGACAGGGCCATGCTCAGCACCTCCATACTGCGCTCACAAGGGATGAGGCCATGCCAGCTGAGCACTGAACTCGGTGCTGCTCACAAGGGATGGGGCCAGGCTTGGTGCTCAGCTGGTGCAACTCGGGCAGTGTCACTTTCAGGGGATGGGGCAAGGCTCAGCACTTGGCTGGTACAGCCCTATTCCCTGTGAGCAGCTCTGTGGCACTTGTCCACCCTCGGGAGGGCAGTGGGGGAGGAGAGGAGGGGTGGCCTGCAGTGAGGGCACACCCAGTCTGGTATAAGGTCACCCCATATTTCTGATCCAAAAGGTTAGATTGACTGCCAGTGAATTTGTAAGGATCTGAAGCCCCAGGCTGAAGAGTCTGGGATGGAGGATACTTGCCAGTGATAATGCCATATGGACTTAAATGAATGAGTTCTGCTCAGTTGATAGGATTTGGAACAGATTTGGCTAATTCAGCCTGGAATGCAAACTTTAAAAAGAAACATGGAAAACCCTCTCGATGCAAGGTTCTGCTAAAAAAAAAATGTTTCTAGTTGTATTGGCAAGGATCATTTGGGTAATTTATAATATCTTTTTACTGGACCAACTGCATGGTTGAGATAGTTAGTTAGATAAATTTTCATATGAAAGGCATTCTTCCTATTGACATTTCAGCTTATTTAAAATGAACCTAAACAGTCAAGTATTGAAGCCAGTAATTCTCAAACCTTTTGTCATTAGAAGTTGGAGTGGGTAGGAGTTGTCAACCAAGGTCAGAGCCCTTTAAGGAAAAACTTCTGGTTCTAGCAGCACTTTCTGGAGGCTTCTGTGGTTTAACAAAGTTCCAGACTAGGGGTAGGCAACAGTTTGAGCCCATTGGCCTCATAAGGTGTTTTAATGAGCTGTCAGAGGCCAGATCAGTACTCCTCCCCCTGCACATGCAACAGCTTGCCAAAACTCTGTATGTGGGGCAAGCAGCAGTATTTGGGAATGGGGCAAGCCAGGCTGAGGTCATGGGGCAGAGAGAACGGGGCTAGGCCTAGGGCAGAGCTGCAATCCTTCCCACATACCCTGTGACAAGCACAGGATCCATGGACAAGGCTACGTAGGGAGCCCCTGCTGTGAGCCCTGCCCACAAGGCTGCTGGCCAATGTCCATGGTTCTGTGAGTGGGGACATGCAAGGTAAAGTCCCAGGGCAGAGCTGTGATCTGCTCCCTGTACTTTCCTTCCTGATGTGGGGTGGCATGTGCATGCGTGTTAAGGGGTGATGGCTGGGAGCAGGGTCATGTGCAGCTGAGCTAGCCCAGATGGTGTGGTCCATATGGTGTGGTCCGTGGCTGTCTGCACAGCACTCTGCATGGAGCAGAGCCCATCTGCTCCCCCCAGGACGGCCCTTACCATGCTCCTGCCCACACCCACTGGCCCAGCCACAGCCAGCAGTTACGGCTTACTGGCAGTGCTGCTCCTGGTGCAGCTATAGCTGCCTGGGTGCTACTTGGCTTCTCTTACCTTCCAGCAATGGTTCTTCCTCCTCCTCTTGTCCCTGCTACACCACTCCAGGCAGTGGGGAGGGGGAGCTGCAGCTGGGCCGCTCCTGCCATAGCACATGAGGCTCCAGCTCTAGCTCCCAGCTGCCTTCTACCCACTTGGCTGCCCACTGGTAGTTGCTCATTCTGTCAGGCAAGCAGAGTGAGTAGAAGGCAGCTGGGATCTAGATCCAGAGTCCAGCTGCAGTTCCCCTTACAACTTGGAGCAGGAAAGGAGGGGGAGCTGCTGCTGGAGCCAGGGGGAGCTGAGCAGCTACAGCTACACTGGGAGCAGACCCACCAGAAACTGCGCATGGGCCAAGGTTGGCAGGCACGGGCAGGAGTGCAGTGCTGGCTTTCCCAGGCAGGGCTCAGCCCTGTGAGAAATACTGCAGGGGCATCTGCTGACTGGATCCAGTCTATGGGCAGGTGCCCCCCGTGGGCTGGATCCAGTCAGTTGGCAAGCCAGATCCAGCCCATGGGCTGTATTTTGCCCACCCCTGTTCTAGACTGTCTTCAGATGGAAAAAGCAGAGATCAACACACAAGGGTCACTGTTGGCATGGCTGATGTGGAATATACTTAAACCACCTTACAAAACTAAACATACCTAGAGCAGGGGTGCTCAACCTCTGGCCCACAGTACCATGTCATCTGGCCAATTTGGTGGCAAGCCACTCCTCCAAAACCAAATTTACTGGCCCTTGAGGAGCCCCAGGTCCCTGCATGTTGGATCTGACACCTGATCCTGGCACACAAGGCTGGGTGGGGACAGTGCTGGCCTCCCAGGACCCAGTCCTGATATAGGGAGGGGATTGTGCCAGGCCCCATGGCCTTATCTAGCTCGTAGATGGCCCAATCCAACTTGCAGATGGGCTCCGAGCCACCCATCTGGCCTGTGGGGCCAAAAGACTGAGTACCCATGGCCTAGAACAGTATCCATCCTAGGAGTGCTTTACCAGAACTTCTGTCTGTGTCAACAAATTATACCTTGTCCTTGCAGCTGTGCCTCAAATATAACAAAACCACTTCTACAAGCCAAATGAACTACCTTTTATGGTGGCATTGGTGTGTCTGTCTGGGCTTGTGCTGTATTTTCTCACTTATAGCACACCCCTTTTTTTGAAGAGACCCTAAAGACAGAGTGAGTGGCAGCTCAGCAGGGAACTGAGCCTACCCCTGTGCCTCAGCCCAGTCCCATGAGCACACTGTGATCAAGTCCATGCACAGAGTGTGACTCGGCTCAAGGGCTGCATGCCAGCTCAGACTTGGCATGCTGAGTCCAAAGCCACATGCTGGCTCTCAAGTACATGCTGGGTCTTACCCAGCCCACAGCCCTGAAGCCAGCAGCTGGTCCCAGACTTGGCAGGTGAGGTTTGACCTGGCATATGGGTATGTAGCCAGTGCATGGGACTGGACCTAGCATGCCAGGTTTGGGGTATGTCAAGTTGGACCCAGCACACTAGGTCTGATCACAGACCAACCCCATACAGTAGCCTAATCTAACAAGCAGTTGGAGGGGATGGAACAGTGGCAACATTAATTGTCATGGCCCCCAAAGCCCTGGCAATTAATGATGCCTCCCTGCTCCCTCCAAGCCCCCCCCCCCCAAAAAAAAACAAAAACAAAAAAAAAAACCCTTCCAAACCCATGGGGATCCCTTTTCCTCACAGTGTATACCCCAACTTCCCCTTCTGCTTTTCTGGGGAGAAGGTGTGGGTTATATGAAGAAAGATTGTGTTTTCTTACATACCCTTAACAGTCATAGCTATTCTGACACTTAAGAATACCTATGACCTCGGGAAATGAGATAAAGTAGAAAAACAAATGCGCTGGTCTCTTGCTTATAAAATTGCTCTGACATCATGACAGCAAAACAGCGCAAGTAGAAAACTTGTGTGGATTGTTTTACCTTCTCTTTTTCCATAATGCTGCTGTATCTGACTGGAGGCAGGCTTTTTCCATAAACGTCTTACCTGGGAAAGGAGTACTGATAGCTCAGCCTCTTTGGGAAGGTGTAAATGGCATGGTGCAGTGCTATGTAGAGATAAGAGGGCTAGTTTGGTTAAGGGAGTGGCAGTGCTGTGTTTATACATGCCCTTAGTTTTGAGCTGCTACACAGGCTTGAGGCCTAGCAAAACCTCTTGCAGCTAAGTGCCTAATTACTTCAAAGTGCTCAGAAATAGTTTTCTTGAATTAGTAGCTGACTACTTAGTTTATTCAGGCATCTCCAATACAGGGATTCATCTCAAAATAAACCTAACAGTCAGAGCAGGGGGTTGGACTCAATGATCTAATAGGTCCCATCTGACCCTAGAAATCTATGAAATCAGTCTCTGGTCTGCATTGCCTTATTTGAAAGAAAGGTTAGGTACTTGAAATGGAAAGGTCATCTAGTGCAAGAGAATAGCTCTCTCTTTGATACTTTAGCTACTAGAAGAGTCGACATGGAAATTTTACAAACAAGCACACTGGCGTTTTGAATTCAACATGCTAAATAATCTATTTCCAATTCCTACCTCGTGTTGGTAGCACAAGAAAATTTTACTGTACTTACCTGTTAGCAGAAAAAAGCTTACCACTGTACAGGTAACAGTGAAATAAAGATGTTACAAACTTGGCAAGCCATAAATGCCACAGCAGAGTATAAAAAAAGTAGTGGGACTTAGCAGAAGGAATAAATGTTTTTGAGAAATATCAGAGTAGGAGAATACTAGGAATAGCCATGTGTGCATAGGCACAGACGTCTTATTTTTGCTGGGAGTGGCCTAAGATGATGGACATGTGGAAACTGTTATGCATTCCAGGTGACAGCCCTCTTCCTGAGGGGGCTGGGGGCCAGGGCCCGGGCCCCCATATACTCTGCACATGTGGGAATACTATGTGTTTTGGGGCAGTAGGGGGGAGCTTCTTTTAGAGAGGGAGGTCTGTTTCCAGCTTTGTCATGGCCTGTGTGACTTTAAGTGAGTAGTTCCAGTTAATGTCTGCTTCTGTATTTGTAAAATGAAGCTACTTGTCTACTGCATAGTATCACAGAGTCCTGAATGTAAGAAAGGTGGAAACTTGCCCTGCCAGTGCCTGATTTGAAGATCTTCTTTACAAGACTTGTATTCTGTTGGGGAAAACTCATGGAGATGGGAATGGAGCAAGGAAAGTCAGGGAGTGGGTTTTCCCCTCTCCCCACCTCCTTATCCTTGCTATAACACATGTCTTTGCTTAAAGGAAAACTTTTTTTTTTCCCCCCACTTCCCTAAAATCACTTTTTCCTTAGGATTGCTATGAATAGTGTGGAAGAGCAAAGTATTTTAAAATAAAAACAAAAACACGCCAGCTTCTCAGAACTTGTAGACAGCCATATGGTGGGGAGGGACTGCCTGATTAGCATGCTTAAAAAACCCCCCAAAACTATAACTTATGTCTAAAACATTTGAAATGGTAGTGGCGGTTTCCGCTGCATTTTTGTGCTCCTGCTCTTGTTTCATGTATGCATATGCCACGTGGTGAAGACACCCATGAGAATATTTATTACTCCCCTGTTGGCTGTCTTAGGTACATTTTACCTGCTGTGCAATCTCCCTAAGAACTGAACACCTGAGACACTCAAGAGTTATGTAATTTTTTTCCTTTGAGAAAATTGGTAGCTCTCACAAGGAAAGCAGATTTTTCCCAGCTCAGACTGTGAAGATCTTTGTTTCACATGCCCTGTGTACTTTTAGATACCTGGTGGTAACCTGCATTATTCAAGAACTGATTCGAAATGACCTGGATAACTGACATTCAAAGCAGCGTGGCAAAATATTATTTAATTTTTTTTTAAGTATTGATACTGTAATTGCTTTTCTTGCCAGGGGCTGGGCTCAGAGCAGGCTGCAGCCACCCCATATTTTGCTGCCGCTCTGCTCCCAGCCCCGTGCTACTGCCTGGTGCAGCCGCAGCTTTTCCTGGCACTTGGGTGGAGCAGGGGCGTTCAGCCGGGGCTGTGCCAGGTGGCGGCACAGGGCTGGGAGTGGAGCTGTGGCAAAATTTGGGGTGGTTGCAGCCTCCTCCCAGCACTGCTGGCACTGTCTCTTCGCGCCAGGGACTAGGCTCAGAGCCCTACACAGTGCCAGCTCCACCCTGCCCCACACAGATCTGGGGGGCATGTGTTGTCGTGTCCCCCCCCCGCTGCCCTCCCATGGTGCAAGCAGCATCAGGAGCTGCCCCTGCCCAAGAGTCACAGAACCATCCCGCATGCCCCACCCATTCCCCTTGGGCAGCACCTGCCATTGCCCCCTCCCTCACCACAGGGGGTGTTTATCTGCACCCCCATGCTCCTTCTCTCCCCATTTCCCTTCTGACTTACCAGCTGGAGGGAGATCTCTATGCTGCCAGCTCTGCTCCGTGCTTTATCAGCTATATTATCAGCTGATCTGATAGCAGACCATGTAGTGGTGCACCTCTAGAGTTCAGAGTTTTTAGGATTCTTTACCTGGCATCAATTAGAGCAAGAAACAAATATTTTATAGCAATGGAAAGCCTGGATATTTGGCTACAGTGAGATTAAAGTGAGTAATTGTAAGGGCTGGGGCCTGTAAAATTGTTCCTAGAATTACTTTTATTTAAAGTCTGTACATACAAAATTAAGTGTTAATTTTCATATTATCTAAACACCAAAAAAACATGGATTCTTGCATCTGCCATGAAAGAATGATAGCAACTGCTACACTCTTGGTGAGACAGAAAGCTTGTAGAATGCATTCTTAAGAAAATATTCTTTAAAGGGAAACTAGGTTTTCTGACATAAGTGCCTCTATTGCAGAAAGACCAGTGTAAAGAAACTTATACCTTTTGTATACTGAATTCTGAAAATGGCAAGAGACAAACTCCTGATACCTGACAGAAGGGGCATCGTAGTTGGCTTGTAAACTCTCTCTCTCTCTCTCTCTCTCTCTCTCATCTCCAGCCCCTGCGAGCATCATCTAAGGGTCTGTAGTACATAGTCCTGGCTGATAATTTTGCAAACAGTCTTCAATCAGTGCCTCCTGAAGCAAATTGTACTTTGTCAGGGCCTAGAGAAAGGTAGGAAGCGCTTGGATTTAAAAAGAACTCCAACACTAAGTGAGCATCTGAAGATTGCTCAGGAATCTGGAAAGTTAGTAATTATGGAAATGAGTTTGTATATAAATCAAGTGGCCAGGGAGCAAAATTAATGTCACTATTTTCTGTATTCCACAGTAAAAATGTGTGGATACTATGACCAAGTGAAATCCCTTGCATATAAATTGGAAGATCCTGTGACCTATGGTACACACACAACTCTTGGATTCCAGTAGTTCCAATAATTCTATTGGGTTCAGACATATTCCAAGACAGAAGGATGTGTTTTAAAGAGACTACACTGTGTGCTAGGGCTACCTACTCATGTTGGCTAGGAGGAGGTGAAGCTGGGATTCTGTAGGTCCAGGGTATTAGAGAAGTAAGCTGCTGTCTTTTTTTTTTTTTTCATCCCCCTCCTTCCTCCCCCCTGCTTCATTCCACCTCCACCCTCACTGACTCCCTTTTTAAAACTGACCCTTTTTATTACCTGCCATCTTGCTGGTTTTCCAAGTGAGGGATTTGTATGATCACCATAGAAAATAAGTACCTTGAAACTTAATCACTGAAATTGTAATTCTGTGGACTTAGTACTGTATTTAAATGTTAGAGCTTGGCTGAAATTTGAGTGCATTTCTGTGCAGCATATTGGAAATATTACTACAGGTTTCAAATAATTATTTGGGTTTTTTTTTTTTTTTTTTTTTTTTTTTTCCCAATAGCTGCTTCAACAGCTGAAGCGATTGATATGTGACCTGTGCAGATTATACAACCTTCCTCAGCATCCAGATGTTGAGATGTTAGATCAGCCATTACCAACAGGACAGGTAAAGTCAAAAGATCCAAACTTCTATGTACAGAAACCTAAACACTGCTCTCTAATATTGACAAAGTAGGGTATATAAAGAAAGGAAGAAAAAATCTTTTAAGCAGTCACTTCTTGGGCATAGACCATAGTTGCTTTCATGCGAAACCTAGATGTCTTGGTCCTCCTTATTGATTTTGTTGTACAATTATATATCTTTTCTGTAATATAACAGAATATTTTAGCTCCTTCACAGGCAAACTTAACTTCTACCTCTTCAATAGAAAGATAAACTGGATGTAATAATTTCCATAAGCTACTATCTGCCTGCTTTGAGGTGGGATATGGGGAAAGGCCCATCCTTTTGTTCACTATGAAACCTACTGATAACCTGTCCAATTCCTTTTGTGCAGTTGAGAAAAGTTACTCTAAACTGTTTTTGAGGCATGTTGCCAGTGACCTTCCTGTTCTCCCACCATTGCTGGGGTTTTTCTTTGAGTCTGCCCCATCTTATCCATCTGGCCTTCTTCCCAGTCTTTCTGTCCAGCGTGGTCTCTTTTTTTTACCTTGTCTCACGTGAAGGCAAATGTTTCCTGGATTCAGTCTGCTTTGAGCACTACTTCGGTTCCCTTGCTTCCTAAATTCCTGCTTTCTCACTGCTGGCTTATGTCAACATTACCTAGTTTTTTGTCATCCAGTCCAACAACATCTCTGAATTTCCTTTTTTCCTTGTCATTCAGTCCTCTTTTCCACATCCATAGCCTCCCTTGGGTCCTGGTCTTACCCTATACTCTGGACTCGTATGATATGCCACTTCTGCTGCTTCCTGTATTTTTTAGCCCCAAATATGCTTAGCTTCTGCTTCTACACACTGAACATTTTGGAGAAAAGCTAGGGATCCTGAAATTCAGCCAACATAAGCTTTTGTTTACCATCTAGGTCGGGGCAGGCAATTTATTTCAGGTGGAGGGCCACTTACTGAGTTTTGGCAAGCCATCGAGGGTCGCATAACGGGCGGCCAGGGGCTGATTAAATATTAATTTTCTAAATTTTTAGTGGCCCCACGAGCCAAATAGAATGACTTGGCAGGCCACATCCGGCCCGCGGACCACATTTTGCCCTCCCCTGATCTAGGTCCCCGAAAAACTGCTACTTCATCCTTGAATCTGTTACTTCATTTTATTCTTCCTTGTTTTCTCTCCCTGACTTTTTTTGTTCTGGGTCTCTGTCTGAATCTAATATGACTTTCTCCTTTTGTGTTGGAGCAGAGCAGTTACTAGTGCAAGGCTTGGTATCACTCTTGTCC
>NW_017728911.1:7124415-7134278 GCF_001723895.1 Crocodylus porosus | reverse complement strand
AAAAAAAAAAGTTGATATGTCATTTAAATAATGCAGACTAAAATACTTACGCATCAATTGTTAGATATTATTTTTATAATAGTTCTAGATTTGCAATATTAAACTTTTTGATTCATTCATTAACAGAGACCATACGTGGACTCTGAATGTTCAGTATGGTGATCTGTTTTGGATGTTGGATGACATCAATTATCTAATTTTAGTAATTCACCACAGTTTTGCTATTTTCTGAATAGGATATCCTTGTTATCAGCTTTTGTTTAAGGTTCCACTTAACATTTTTGCTGTTATGCTAGTATGCCACTAAGAACAGCATTCGGTCTGGGCTTTGCAAAGAAAAATATCTTCATTTCTCCCTGGGAACAGGGTAAACAAAAATGGTTCCTTTATCTTTTAGGTTTAAACTGAATGTTAGCAAACCATAAACTGCACACTTATTGTATTCCTTTTGGTCAGCAGCACAGCTCCTTTGCAGTAAAGCAAAAAATGACATGCACAAACCTAATTTTGTATTCCAGAATGGAACAACAGAAGAAGTAACATCAGAGGAGGAGGAAGAGGAAGATATGGGTGAAGTATGTATATATACACATACATGAAAACTTGTTAGATTGCTAGTCTTCTGCCAGATTCTCATTATGTTGGAAAATTTGCATGGTCCTTGCCTTGGCTGCTAATATAAGCAAGATACCCATGTGCCTTATCAAAAAATATTTCACAACAACACTATAGAGTATTGACCCCAACAGTTTTAAACTTTACCTTTTGGGTTCTCAAGTACCTTTCCATCTGCTACAATGTGATTTTTTTTTTTTTTAATTTCCCCTCCTCATTCATTTTCAGAGTATCCTGCTGGAAACAAGGTGCTTGAATGTTAAAACGTAGACATCTGTTCATGGATTATTCAAACAATATGTTAAATGTTAGGCCAGATCAGCAGGCAAGCACTGTAAACTCCTGTTTACAATAGCCTATAAACTGACTTTGTTTAAAAGTTGAGACAGGCTTTAGTAAATTAGCTTGCTACTATTTTTAATAAAGCAGCAGGACTAATTTTTAATTATAATACATTGAAGAAGATGAAAAGAGATGTGAAATAGCAGACGTGCTAAACTTTAAGTGGGTAATACGATTGTCTAGCGACATGGTGCTCCATTTTAACGAGCTGCTTGTAATATCCAAACCCCCGCTTCTTAATTATTTCCACAATGTTTTAGAATGTCTTAGAAAAATGCCTACTTTGTTAAAACAAGTATAAATGACTTTATTAGATGAGGACTGCTTGGAGTTGGACACTTTGTTTTTAATTAAAAGGGTACTGAACCAGGGTAAAGAACTTCCTCTTTGAATAGAGAGAATACATGTTTTCCACAAAGAAGCCAGATACTGTACTTCATGGACTAGAATAACTGTAAAAGAACATCCTGTAGACAGACTGAGTGAAGTTTTCTTGTTGTTTTTCAAGCAGCCCAATGCACTTTCCCTACAAGCCATTCTGGACAGAAAAAGGTTGTCTTGATCATGTAGGCTATAAGACAGGCCCAGACTGCAGGACTTAGTTCTGTGGGTGGCAGCAGAGTGCATCAGAACATTTCTGGGATCTGTTCAAGAACTTCCTGAGATGGATAGAACCAGTATAATCTGCTATAGTAGGCAAAAGCACTCAAGACGGTATGACCAGACCTGAAACAATCAATGTATAGGGGATGCATTTATTGAATAGGTTCATTAATTAGTAAATTGTAAAGGTATAGGGCACCAAACATGATTGATCATAAAGAGCATGTTAAGACGGAAAAAACAAAAATTTTGCGCGGTAAAGTTGGCAAAATACGGTGGCCTGCTTGTAATTATAATGATCATTAATCAGCATACTATAAGATGCAATGATATGGGCTTGATTATAAGTGCTTGTAATGTATAAAAAGAGTAGAATAGCAATCCACTGTAGATTGTGTTTTACACTGCACTATCCTTGCTGTTGGCTTATAGTATGAATAAAGGCTATGTTAAAGATTGATACTAGGGCTGACAGACTATTAATACCAATTTAATTGTGAGATTAAAAAAAAAGTCATGATTAATTTTTTTTAATTGCACAGTTTTTTTAAATAGCATCCCCACACCCAGCATCCTGGAGCCCATGCACCCTGTGGCTCCTTCCCACCACAACCACCAGCCCCAACCCCAGCCTGCCTTGTACCCACTGTGGACTCCAGCATGCCAGAGCAGACCAGTTGGAATCTGTGTGTGCAACCCCAACCCTAGCCCACCCCACACCTGGTCCAGACTCATTCACCCATGCTGAGCAGCAGTAACTGCTGGGCTAAAGCTCAGCACAAGAGGAAAGTAGCTCTTCCACCCTCACTGCTGCTGGGCCCTTCTTGCTGCAGCTGCCTGGAACCCATGCTCAGGCTGCCCTGCAGCCCCTCTGCACTGCTACCATTAATCTGCTGAGTGGTCTGGAGACAGCAGTAACAGTGGCAGAGGTGCCACAGGGCAGCCTGAGCACAGGCAGCCAGCTGCAGCAAGAAGGGCCCAGCAGTGGGGCTGGAGGATGGACATGACTGTGTTTCCCCTGCACCAAGCAGCACCTTCCGCCCAGCTACTGCTGGCTGTATTTTGCCCACCCCTGGTCAAAACTGGCTCAATTTAAAGCTTGTTTAAAAAATTAATGCATTAATTTGTTTTTGTTAATTGCATCTATTAACTGTGATTAATTGACAGGCCTAGTTTATACTATAGTTTCTTGCACCGAATTGGGTATGTGTCGAGCAGGGAAGCTAATTTTCTGCCCAGGATGGAAGCATCCTCCTTTAATTCATGCCCCCCACAGTGCGGCAACTGTTGCATTACAATTATCTCTCCTTTTTAATAGTCTTGTTGTTCTACTAATCAAGCTAACCTTTTGCTAGGGCAATTTCACAATCTGCTGGCTGCTGCTGGTATCTCCTCCTATTTCATAGCCTTTGACACTTTTAAACCTTTTTTTTAAATATTAGATTGACCCATGGAAATCAGTCTTTAGTAGCAGCTAGGGTTTCAGGTAGTTAATCAGGAAAGGGAGAGTGAATCAGCTGAAGATTAGGCTCTGTCCTGACTCTAGCTATAGTCTGCCTTTTTAAAAAAAAAAAAAAAAACAAGGGCCATATAATATTCCAGGGTGTGTTTGTATGCAACAATATAGCATGCATTGAATAATTGCTGCCTGCCTATTTGAACTACATTTCAGTAAGACCTAGCAGGTTCTTGGAGGCAACAACAGAACCTGAGGAGAACAGGGAAGTATGTCACCATGTGCATGTCAGCACCAGAAGTAATCCTCTTCAGACTAGTTAAAATATAACAAATAAGAACTAATTACGATACCTGCTGTATCACTACTTATTGTATTGTTTTTGGTGTTTCTTTGTCTGAAAAATCCTTGCAGAAGTTTGCACAAAGATGCACCAAACAGACATTTCTAAACTTTCCTTAGCTTTAGCAGTGCATCTCTGCTCACAGTTGTTCAGTCTGGTCTTTCAAGGCAGCCCTAAGGAGTCCAAAGTATATGACATTCTGTATACTTTAGCATGGAGGGCAGTGTCTGGGAAACAAAAAAGCATCCCATTACTGACTAGACAATAAATTTAGCAAGGACTCTAGAGCAAATACCTCCTTTTAGAAAATAATGAACTCTTGCTAGTTTGGGTACTGGTATTGGGGACCATACATTAAGTCTGAATCGCCTTTTAAAAGGTACTTTTTAGCTTCACGTTGCACCTCTAAGATTGTATTGCCCCCTTTTTAGAGGCATGTTTTTAACTAACTTGTCAAACATAGTCTGGAATTAAAAATTAAGCCCTTGTCTCCTGAACTATAATCCGGCATTCTCAACTCGGACCATACCTCATGTGTCCTCTAAAAGCGCCTGAATAACAAACACTACTTCTAGCACCTTCTACCAAAATAGTCGCATATCGCATAACATGGCACTTCTCTATTCCAGATTTGTTAATCCATATGCAGTACTGGCTAGTAATGTAGTACTCTTAGTTTTCTATTGTGGTGGTAAGGATTTGCGTTTTTAGAACTTGGAAATACAAAGTGTCTCCTGCTAACTCACTACAAAATACAGTAGCTGCCTATTTCTATGTACTTAAGTGGACTAGTCCACCACAGTTACCAGCCACCTGCCCTCACTCTGCAAAAGTTACCTCCTTGCTATGGTTTCTGTTAACAAAAGCATGAGATGAATCTAGACCTTCTCTACAGTCAGAGAAAGATAAATACATTTTAGGGAGTAAGTGAACAAAGTCCAGGTAGAATAAAAATAACATATCGCTATCTCAGTCTGCACAGGACACCACCACCTGTGTTCCCAAGCTGTATAATTAAGAGTAGTGTCTTGTACTAACTGGAATTTACGATTCGTGTTTTCTGTCAATTGTTTTCCATCTTGTAGGACATTGAAGACCTAGATCACTATGATATGAAGGAGGAAGAGCCAGTTGATGGAAAGAAATCTGAGGATGAAGGCATTGAAAAAGAAAACCTGGCAATTTTAGAAAAAATCAGAAAGAATCAAAGGCAAGATCACCTAAATGTAAGTATATCTGAGTATTAGATTTTAATTTATGTGCAGCACTTGCTTACGCTTTGTCTACCAAATGCAGTCTTCTACTGCTTATGTAAAACATTGACTGATTTCTACCGTTTTTGGGCCAAGTAGCTTCAGGCCCTGAAACTTGCTCTGATACTTCATTTAGCTGGTTTAGTGAAACGTCTTCTAAAACTCCAAAGTTAATTGATCACTAGATGCAACTTTTCGAAAACCCTTGGCTCAAAATGAGTTTTGCTGCAAGGCTGTATCCCAAAGAAGTGCCATGCTTACTTCAAAGTGCTCTGTGGCATGCCTCTTTTTCAGTTGAGTTAAAATATGCCAGTTTAAATTTTAATTTGTTTGATCAAGGTGGATTAAAGAATTCTTGGATTTCAGCTTTAAAAATGACTGACTGGAGAAAAGGGTGAGAGAGAGACTTTTTCACCCAGATCCATTTTTCACACTACTTAGAGCTGTTACTAACTGCCAGTGCTATCAAGCCATCTCCTTAGCTGGTTTTCCTTTCTAAGTATTCCCCTACTTGCCTTCTGTGTTATCAGGTGACTGTCTTCACTGCAAAATGAACATAAAGCAGGTTGTGATTATAAGCTGTTTCTCTGGGAGAGACTGATTAACCAGACACATGCAAAAGTTCTCTCTAAAGGAATCAACCCTTATATTGCAAACCCTGGAGCTCATGCTTTTAAGGGGATTTTCCACACTTGTATACTCGCAGCTTATGCCAAAGAAGATGGTGTATGGCTGTTTGTGCACCTCTTGATAAACTCTTTTTTAAGCATAGTAACAACACTGGCTTTTAGCACAGAAGCAGGATGTAGACTGCAAAATCCCTCCTCCCTTCTTGTGCACTTCAGGTTTTATTATTTCAGGGTTGTCCCTTCCACAAGCAGTGGCAACAAGGAGGCAGTTGCTCTCTACCATACCATCCTATGATAACTACAGAAAATACAGCAAGAAAAGTTGCTTAGATTTTTGTGATTTCTGCATTCTCTCCAGGGATGTAATCTCCACAGAGTCAGTGGTACTCATTGCCAGATAAGGTTCCACCACCCACAGAATTTCTGTGGGAGGAAATGGAGCCTTTTTAAAAAAAAAAAAAAAAAAAAAAATTTACAAAAGAGCCTTTCATTTAAAATTGTGCATACATTTTTTTTTTCTAGTCAAGTGTCTTGTTTTGGTTTTTGGATTTTGTTGGGTTTTTTGTTGTGGGTTTTTTCCCCCCCTCAAATCCCTATATTGAAGAGACTAAAAGTAAAAACTTTTAAAAACCTTTTCTGCCAACCAAAACTACTTCTAAAATAATGGAAACAAAATCAAAGGGATTGTAGCTTGCTTGCTTTAAACAAGGTAGGTTTTGTAACCCGTTTTCATTTTAATGCTCATACAGGGTTCATGAATGCTCCATAAAGCATCATGCCTGTGCTTTTTTCACCATGATTATTGGTCAACAAATCCCTTTTCATCTGAACCTTAGGATCTGGTGTAGTTTCTCCTCCTGTTCACTGCCATCACGGTTCAAACTGAGTGGAGTAGAGGAGCACTTAATGAAAAGACATAGAATCATAGAAAATTAGGGTTGGAAGGGACCTGAGGAGGTCTAGTCCAACCCCCTCCTCAAAGCAGGACTGTCCCCAACTATATCATCCCAGCCAAAACAAGGATTTGTGTACCTGGGTCTTTAAAAACCTCCAAAGATGGAGGTTCCACCACCTTTCTGAGCTACCCTCCTAGTAAGAGGTGTTTTGTTTTGTTGTTTTCCTAATATCCAACCTAAACTTCCCTTGCTGCTACTTGAGGCCACTGTTCCTGGTTCTGTCATCTGCCACTACTGAGAACAGCCTAACTCCATCCTCCTTTGTAACAACCCTTCAGGTAGTTGAAGACTGTTGTTAAATCACCTGTCACTCTCTTCTCTCCAGATTGATTAAGCCCAGTTCTCTCAGGCTCTCCTCAAGTCATGTGCCCCAGCCCCCAATGCCTTCCATTGGACTCTCTCCAATTTGTCTGCATATTTTCTGTAGTGGGGAGCCCAAAACTGAACACAGTGCTGAATAGAGGGGAATAATCACTTCCCTTGACCCTTTTGGCAACACACCTAGCAATGCACCCCAGTATGCCTTTAACCTTTTGGCAACATGGGGTACACTGCTGGCTCATATTCAGCTTATTGCCTGCTGTACCCCCCCAGGACCTTTGCAGAGCTCAGCCCCAAGCCTGTAGTGGTGCATGGTATTGGTTCACCTAGGATAATTTTTCTATCCCTTCTCGATGCAGATTTTCCCAGGTCAGACTATAAAAATCTTTGTTTCACATACCCTGTGTACCTCCTAGATATCTGATGGTGACCTGCATTATTCAGGAACTGATTTAGAGTGACCTGGATAACTGACACACAAAGAAAAGTATGGCAAAATATTATTAAAAAGTAAAAGCTTGACTTGTAAGCTTGGCAGATTTATTCTAAAATGTGATTGTTTTGAAGGGAACAATGTAGTCCCTCCCTTCCATTGTTATACCTGTTCTAGACTCTGACTTCAGGTAAACAAAAGTACAGAATATCATACGGTTTTGTATATTATCTTTAACTTCCTCTCTGGGGGTATTGGGTGTTTTGTTTTTGGGGGGGGGTTCCCTTTACAAATAGGCCATGGCCAAAATTGTTTTTTGGGACCAAAAGCAGTCAAACTGAATGGCACTAGTGCTCCAAGGACTTGACCATTCAGATATGACTCTTAGTTGTGCATACCCTTAAAGGTGTCATTTACGTAGAGCTTGTGGCAGATGCTACTTAAAACTTAAGACCGGCATAATATAAAAAATCCCCTTTGCACAGAAGCTGGAGGTCATGGTGTAGTCATTCAAACTCTTCTTTTGAAATCAAATGTAGCTGAAAATAGGTCGTGTTTAGTATTAAGTTTAACTGAAGTTCTTTTGCTTGTAAAATATTTTTAAAAGCTGCTCATTTTCTTTCCCTACAGACTTGTTCTCTTCCAGTTGGCAGACATTGGGTTCCCTTTTCTTCTCCCTCTGTCTGTAGTGGAACTGAAATGAACATTTGCTGGTTTATTTGACAACAGCAGATTCAACTTGCATAATAACAGTTCCTCATGCCAAGATGCTCTTGTTGATGCCAGTGCATAAACAAGGTCAGCTGAGTACAGGGAATTGTGTATTCTGCTGCTGCTGAGGAACCACAGTCCTTTTGTGGGTCATGAGATAGAGTAGCTGCTGTCCTAGATAAATATCTTCTCAAAGGCCTCATCCTTCAGACTTGAGAACTGAAAGCTATAGCTGCACTGCTGATCCAAAAGAGAATGTGTTAATCAAGATGCTAGTGATGCTCTCTATCCTTGTATACATACCCACCAAGAGGTGTAACTATAGCAAAATATTGTTCCCACCTCAAATGCTAGGGAATATGTTCTACAAGCCCAACTTTTGCTGTAAACTCATTGAGAATGTACTTAGTGCTTTGAGCCACAAATGCAGTTCTTAAGTGTCCAATTTGATTTCATTTTTACACAAACTATTGCTTTTCAGTATATTTCCCATCTTCTACAGAGAATGGCAAAACAAGCAAAGCTGAACAGAAGTGGAGTGGAAGACATTTTAATTGTTAACGTTTAAACAAAAAAGGGAATAGGGAAGTGGCAGGCAGTAACTATACAGTGTCTGTTCACAAATAAAATGATTCCGAATTTGTAACGCGATTGAGAAACATGAAGTAGCAGAAAACCGTTCAATGAGCTGAAACACAAAAAGTGGCTTACAATTAGTAGAAACAATGAATGAACAACTAGGGAGGAATATAAGGATATACTCAGGCATGCAGAGATTAAATCAGGAAGGCCAGAGTGCAGTTGGAGTTGATTATCAAGGGTCATGAAGGATAACAAGAAGAGTTTCTACAAATATGTCGGCACCAAGAGAAAGATCAGGGAAAGTGTGGGTCCTTTGTTAAATGGGGGAGGCAACCTAGTGACCAATGATGCATAAAAGGCTGAAATACTCAATGTACCTCAGTCTTCACAGGCAAGGTCAGCTCCTAGACTACTGCACCATTTGAGGAGTAGGTGAATAGCCCTCAGTAGTGAAAGAACAGGTTAGGGACTATGTTAAAAAGCTAGACGTGTACAAATCCATGGGACCAGACACTGTGTATCCAAGGCTTCTGAGAGAGTTCTCATGGTGATCAGAAGAAAGAGGCCCCGGACTATTGGAAAAGGGCAAACATAGTGCCCATCTTTAAGAAATGAAAGAAGGAGGATCCAGGGAACTACAGGCCAGTTGGCCTCACCTTGGCCCCTGGGAAAATCATGGAGCAGGTCCTCAAGGAATCCATTTTTAAATGATTGGAGAAGGTGGATAGGAACAGTAAGCATGGACTTACCAAGGGCAAGTCATGCCTGACCAACCTGACTGCTGTTTATGATGAGATGACTAGCTTTGTGGATACAGGGAGCCCAGTGGACATGATGTACCTTTACTTTAGCAAGACTTTTGATATGACCTCTCTCAACATTCATTCAATCCATACTTCCTTAGCTTGTTTGTAAGAAAGGACCATAAGGTGGATAAAAAGCTGGCTGGATCGTTGGGCTCAGGGGTAGTAGTCAACAGCTTGATATCTAGTTGGAAGCCTATTTTGAGTGAAGTGCCCAAGGGTCAGTCCTGGGCTGGTTTTGTTCAATGTCTTTATCAACAACCTGGAAGATGGGGTGGAGTGCACCCTCAACAAGTTTGCACATGACGACACCAAGCTGGAAGGAATAGTAAATGCACTGGAACGTAGGGCTAGGATTCAGAATGACCCAGAAAACTGGAGGATTGAACCAAAAGATATCCCATGAGGTTCAACAAGTACAAGTGCCAAGTCCTGCATTTGGGATGGAACAAATCCCATGCACTGGTACAGGCTGGGGGCTGGACTAGCTGGGCAGCAGCTCTGCAGAAAAGGACCTGGCGTTACCATGGGTGACTGGTGCCACCTTAGGTCTCTTCTCCCACCGCAGCCAGACTATCTCACCGATGAGGGGCAGGAGGGCACAGCAAAACTTACCGACTGGTGAATGGCACTTGCACTCCCCAGCTGGTGCTCACAGGGGGGACACCGGTGCTCCTGTCTGTCCCCCACCCATCGCTTAAGCGTGGAGCACAGTTGGTCAGGGGGTGCACATGCACTCCCTACGCGTTGCCACTGGGAGGTTACAATAAACAACAAACTGAATATGAATCAACAGTGGTGCTCTTGTTGCAAAAA
>NW_017728911.1:7107302-7123501 GCF_001723895.1 Crocodylus porosus | reverse complement strand
AGTTAAGTCTGTGGGGGATGGGGCAGGACAACGGAAAAAGGGCCATGGTGGGTGGGGGTGGGGAGTGCATATTGAGGCCACAGCAGTGAGGGAGCAAGGCAGAGGCGAGGGCTGGGAGGAACGGGGCCCGGGGAGGGCCAGGTGGTGGAAAAATTGGAGCCCAGGTGGCTCCTCCAGGGGCACGGGAGGCTCCCGTTGCAGTGCACACCCTGGCAGAGGCCTGGGGAACACGTGCCCCACCCTCTCTTTCCCCCCACCCCCCATCTGTGGCAGCAGTGGCCAGCAGCTAGGTGCAGAGGAAAAACACAGCGCAGCCCACCCTCGTCCCACGCGCAGACTGGAAAGGCACGTGCCCCGCCATGTTGGCTCCCCTGTGGTGCACCCTCCCCCCACACCCCTAGATGCACTGCCCAGGCTCTGATTTTTCCTACTACCCAGCCTGGCCAGGGCCTTATTTGCCCCTGCCCCACTCCCTCCTGCACTGTGGGGGTCTCAATTTACCCCCATCCCCCAAGCCCCACCCTCTTCACAAAGAAAGTAGACTAAACCTCGCCTGCTGTGGTGGGCAGCCACATATTGGGGCTGTGATCCTGGCTGCGTATCTGAGTGTACGTGCTCCTGCCCCCCTGCTGCAGTAGCCTGGAGCCTGGAGCCAGGATGCCCTGCGGCCATACCTGCTGCCCTGCATCTGTGGGGTCTGATCCCCGGTAGCCCCATCCCCTTTCCACTACCAATGGTCCTCATAGCATATAAATGCATATGAGCATCCACAGTTTTGCTAGTTACATATATACTCTTTGGTCTTAATCTTGTATAGTAGCAAGCTGCTCTTGACTCCCATGAATTGAAATAGATATCCTCAGTCAACTGTTCTCTCACAAGAGACACAATCTTGTGTAAAAAGAAGGTGGCGAACTTGCAAGTTGCATACCTTAACCTTAACAGGATAAGGACACATCTGTTTTGAGTCTTCCATTCTAGAAAGAAAATTTCCCAAATTTTTCTTTAAGTGTAGAATAAATTAGATCTGTTTTAACTGGAGGCCCCCTCTACATGTGCATGTAAAGGTGTGATGGGATCTAATGTGATCCCACTTCCGGACTTCCTGGCCTGCATGTGTGGCATGGCAGAAGGCATGATTGTGGGATTTGCACATAACCCATCACACCTTACTGCCAGTGAAGTGGGGGCTCCCCCTGCACCAGCAGTAAACAAACTCCCAAAGCTGGGCACCTCCCTCAGTTGAGGGGCTCCCAGCTACAGGGGCATCCCATGCAACTCTGAGGCTGGAGGGAATCACTGCAGTGATCTCCCCACTTCCAGGGGTGTGGGAAACCCCCAGGGCTAGGGGATCACTGGTGCAGCAATCCCTAGGGCTCAGGAGTATGAGGAAACCCCTGGACCCTAGGGATCACAGCTGCCATGTTCCCCAGGGCTCAGGTGTATGAAACTCCCAGACCCTGGGGATTACAGCAACCATAATCCCTAGGACTTGGGGTGGAGTTTCATTGGGCATGGTGCACCATTGTGGCTGGGAGCCCTGCTACAAGTGCAAATTAAAGCTCAGTAGCAACCAGGTATAAAGTTAGTACACATTTTTGTGTTAGTATGCGTTTTACATGATAAAATGTTTAAGGTGTCGTATACTGCTATACTCCTTCTAAGTCTTGGCATTAGTGTATGCTAATTTCTGTGGATATATGTACTGACCCAACTAGTTGTTACTTGCCTAGGCAGATACTGAAACAGTGAGAATACTAACACAGCAATCAGATCCTTTTTTGCTCACTCTGTCTAAAATCAAATAGAAGTTAACATTGGACATTCAGCTCGGTTACCTGAAATCTAAAAGGCAAAAATGCATTTTTGTAACTTATGGCAGCTGATGTAGGCAATCTCTGATTTGATAAACTGTAAATAAAGCCAGTATTCAAACTGGAGTAATTTTACAGTCACTGGGTACATCTAGATGTGTGCTTTACTGCAGAGTTGACTAATTAGCTATTCATTAAAGTGTCAGAGTCTACACATGCGCTGGTATTCAAGCACAGTAAATGAATTAACTCAGATGTCAAGCCTGCTGTCAGCCCAGGGCTGCTCCACCCTAGCTCAAGCTGCTGCCGCTCCAGGCACATGTGTAGATGCTGTGCCCAAGAGCAGTTGATTTCAGCTCAAACGGCTCCAGAATTTATTGAATGGCATTAAATGAACATGTAGATGCACCCACTCACTCCACTATACAACTTCAGATTGCAGTAAAAATGTGTTTCTGCTCCTCCAAATGCTTGGTCTGAGGAACAAGGCCCTGGATTAGATTTTTTTTTTTTTTTTGCCTGTAAGGGAGGGTGCAAAATGTCAACTAGAATGCATGTCCAGCAAGAATAGTGCAATTTGATTTGATTTTGCCAGAAGCATGGATGCCAACCTCAAACTGTCTCCCGCAAGTTCTGGTGCAGCAACAGCTCAAATCCAGTGTCACTTTGTACAGTGGTCTTGACCTAGCAGATGTGTTTAAAAAAAAAAAAAAAGCCTAATTTATTAACCTGTTGTGACTTGGTTTAGATTTTCTGGGGTTTTGGGCACCTGCAAAACTAAAGCAACGCTTTAAATTTTATTCTTGCTAATGTTAACTTTTAAGGTGCCCATACTAAAGCATCAGTCACTTTAGGTCTCTTATATCGTCTCATGTGATATGTCCATACTTATAGCCTTCACATAATCTCTTCAGACTTGTTCTAAACCTCTGATAGCTCCCACTTAAATATCAAATGGGAATTAAAAAATCTTGGAGAATAGAAAAAGGGAGCATTATCACACTTGGAAGAAGTAGGTTCCAGCTTCCCAGTATGGTACATGAGCACTTTCAGCTAAAGAAGTGTTCTTGTAAGTAAGTATTTCCACTTTGTTGATGTAACAATTCCACAGAATGTGATGAGAGATCAGGTAATTGTATTATGTTGACACTTTCCCCTTGTCTAACCAACCTTAGTTTTGGATTCCAAATATTATTTCTTCAGTGTAGCCTTTATTTGGAATCTGTGGTTGTGAGAGCACAGTAGCTCTACCATCTTCCCAGCTGTTTCATTAAGAAGGCAAGGACTACTGCAAAATGAGCCATGGCCTCCATGGACCTCTCATTGTGTGCACTTTTGCATATCAAATAAAGGAGGTTCTCCATGGAGTATGTAATTGCGGACCATATTTTCAATTTTCAAATTGAGTAGCCCAAAAGGAATGTTCTAGACCCATAATACAGCAGTCTCCTTGGGTAGCTCTTGGAAAATGCCAGCTCTTAGGTTTCACTTGGTTCTTGAAAATGGAATAGAAACATATCTGTGGAAAATTTATACAGCAGTTCTTCTGTTCCAGAGCATATTCTTGACACTGGATTCCTGTTTTGAAACCTGTGGGTTTATCTTACAAATCATGTGCAAGTGTTTGTACACCCAGTAGGTGTGCAGTACCCCCTGGGTGCTGTAGCACCCTGGTTGTAAATCACTACTTTAGTGTCTTGCCCCAGCCTATAACTTACCACTGCAACTATCAGGCAGAAGAAAATGTAGTCTTTTAACATGGCTCCTAATCGTTGTTGATCCTTATTTTCATTAACAAGGCAAGGGAGTAAATTAAGTCAGTTCTGCATAGTCTTTCTTCCTTTAACGCTAAGTAAGTATATCATATTTCTGTTTGCTTCAGGCATGCTAGAATGACGCATCAAATACTTGAATAGTAAATGTTTTTCAATCTGTTTCCTATCCAAACTTTATTTTCATTTGCTGTATACGGAAAAGACCTGTTTGCTGGCTGTTCATAGTGTTCTCAGGAAGCCAAAGCAGTAAACTCCCTCCAAATTATTGGTGGATCAGGGTATCTATCTAAGGCCCATTAGAGTGCCTAGGGGTGAGGTGAACAGGGCACTAGCCCCAGGTGCTGATTTAGAGGGAGTGGCAGCAGAATCCTGCAGCGCTCTGCACTCCTGTTCTTCAGCATGCAAGAGCATCTGTTCCTAGGGCACTGAAATTGCTAGTAACACCCCTGTTAAAGCCCACATAAGTTCATTAACATTATGTAGGTCCTTAATTCTTTTGTATGTGGCATTTCGGTGAGATTTTTGTGTGTGTCTAATAAAATATACTTCCTCTAATATGTTGGCTGCCATGCAAAAACCAGGAAAAACAAATAGGTTTTTTTTTTTGGAAGATCCAGAGGATGCAGGGAAAGAAGTAATGGTTTCCTTACTTTATTTGCTAGAAAGCAGAGTTATTGTGTGATTTATCTTTTATTGGACCAACTATATAGATGGGGGAGATGTTAGACAAGGAAGTGGATTTTGTCTGAAACTTTCCATGTCTAGTATATCTCAACTAATACAATTGATCCAATAAAATATATATCACCAAATATCTTTGCTTATCACTTATTTCCTGGATCATCATGGCAACAACCTTACTTTTTTTGGAGGGTTTAAATTTAAGGGGCATGAGGCTTGGGGGTTTTGCCCCCCCGTTCCTTTCCATTCTTTCCCCCAAAAAGCTTGACTATAAAATGTAAATAGACTTGAATGCATGCAAGCAGTTGTAATAAATATTTAAAACTTAACCTTGCTATCTTGAAGTCTGTGATGACCAGAATTAAAAGAAAAACCTAAAAAGGAGGAACTTGATATTTATGTAGCATTTTCTACCTTCATGTTTGTTTACAAATTTTTATTAATCTTTACCTCACCTTTTTAAGATGGAAATAATATCCCTACTTCTGAGATCAAGAAACTGTGGCAGAGAGGTTAAGAGAATGTCTTGAGCTTATTGAAATGTCACCCTTGGAATTGGAGCTTGGGGTATTCTAATTCCAGTACTCATTGTTTTAATAAAAGACATGTCTGGGCACTTTCTAGTCGGCATATTGAGTAATTTAGGTGTTATTTAATAATTTCGGATGCAAATGAGCCCTTTTTAATATCCAGGCAACTGAAAAAAATGGATTAATAACCTCAGGCACTCTTCACACCTGACTATAAAATCAAGGGAGGAAAAGGTATAACCATGAGCCTATATTTCTTGTACACGCAACATAATTCATTAAATGGTAGACATGAAAACATAGTTGTAGGACAGATTTCAAAGAGATTGTGTTCTGCTATAATCCACCTGTAGGAATTCTAACTATTAGAAAATGTTACAGTAAAAATAAACTGAATTATTTTTAAATTTTTGGTAGTTTGATTTATTTTACTATCCCTTCTGTAGAAGAGAGGCGAGAACTGCAGTTTAATTTCTGAACATCATTGTTAATAGTTAAAAAGCAAATTTGACATGTGTTCACTACATGTACCAAGTTTCTTGACATTTTTGCCACCTCAAGGGATTTGCAACGCTTCCTTAATTGTCCCCACTTTCAACAGAAACACTAGTTTCAAGGTAAAGAGTTTCTCAGATTTTTGGCTTGCACCAAAATGAAAGCAAAATACACTCCTGAAGATGGAATAGAATTTTACTCCTAGAATCTTAAGCTCTTCATTTTGATTTCCACATTTGCCCTATCCTGACATGTAAGACCTGTGTTTACATTTTGTATCTTATTTTGGGAGAGAGAGATTGAAGAGTCTATGGGCTTGAACCAAAGATGGACAAAATGGATGCTTTGGTTTTGACTCATTTCATCAATTGCATCCTTTTGCACAGTGAAAACCGGGGTAGTTCTAATGTAGGTACTGCAAGACTGAAATAACCCCCTCTGTGTCTCTGCTTAATGGAGTTTTGAAAGTCTCCTAACTTCCATCTCTTCTCCATTTTTTCCCATAGTTTAATCTGGCACATGATTTGACTGGAGAGTGATCTCAAAGTAAATCAACCCTATTCTGTAATAGGTGTGAATATAAGCTAGTGTTTGTTCAGTGTTCTTTAGAAGGGGCAATTTAAAAATCTCTACTCCCTTCCTCCTCCCCCTCCCTCTTTAATTATATTGGTAAGTGTAAAAGGTTCTGGGTTCTGGGTAAATGGCTGTATAACCTTTCTGTTATTTCATTACTTTATTAAAGCTACCCGTTGAGCCCTATTGTTAAAGTTTATTCTAGCTTCTGAAAAGTTTTGTCTTCTCAGTTGTTTATAAACCTTTAAAATTCCTTTTCTTAATTACTACTGTGTTGTCTTGGCTTAAAACACCCTTTCTAAAGCAATTTTATTTTAAGAAGATTATTTCAGTTAAGTTACAAGTACTTGAATGGGGAGAAGAGAAACTTTTTTTTTCTGTGCCTAGTGATCAAAATGATTGTATAGCCAAGTATCTAGATGTATAGCTATTTTACAACAAGAAATGTGTGGTTTCTTTTTTTAAAAAGGGAGCCCTCCTACTAAGTAGCTTTAAAGATACAGATGTTTAAAGCTAACAGTCTTGTTTGGAACCACAAGAACAGTGGTTTTCAACCTGTGGTCTGCAGGGGTTATGGGGGTCCACAAAACATGTCTAAGGGGTCTACAAAAGATGACTACGATCAATCAAAAGTATGTGAATACCCACACTTAAAAATCAAAGAGGACTGTACTTTTTATTTGAAACTTTTTAGGGGTCCACAAATGAAAAAAGGTTGAAAACCTCTGCACTAGAATGTGTTGGTTTCTAAAATGTGCCCCTTGACTCTGTACAGGTCCTAAATTCCACAAATTTGCAGCTCTTCCACCTGCACTCTATTTGAGGAACTTGATTTTTTTCTAAATCTACTCCTAGAGAGGAATTTTGTACTTCCAAAAGCTCTGTTGGATGTTCTTGTACTGTTTGCCTTGTTTAAATGTTTGCATTTTAACGATTCCATAATTTATAGGATCTGGGTATTGTTGCCAAGCTGTTGTTGTGAGAGACTTAATTCTTCTGGTTTTCCGACTTTATGGACACTCAGTTGTCTCAACCTTTGTGATAAACTTTTATTTTTTTTAAATCCAATGTAACCCTACCTATCATCGTGTGGTACCTTTTTTAATACAGTTGCACAAATTCTGTAGCTGTATAGACCTCTTTTGTTGTTGTTGTTTTGTTTTTTTCCAACCATTAACAATGCAAGCAAAGTTCCTGGTGTTCAGTGTTGCCATTTTTATTTCAGGGTGCAGTCTCTGGGTCAGTTCAGGCTTCAGATCGACTTATGAAAGAGCTCAGGGATATATACAGATCACAGAGTTATAAAACAGGTAAAGTGCTTTTACATCTCCTTAATGCAGATAACTTGTTTTCATTAGTAGTAGTAAACATCTGTTGATCCCTCTGTTTTATACTTTAACTTGAAAAAACTGAAGCTAATATTTAAAATGTGCACATCATGAAATAATTTCCAATAAGTATTCCATCTGTGAAACATTCTTATCCTGGCTTGATGACTTCCCCACACTGCTTCTGAAAGGGCTTCTTTGCCTGACTAAAATTCATGCTACTGAAAATACAGCCCTGTTATTCCACATGTTTTATATTTTTAGTAAATACAGTAAACAACCCTCCCCCCATCAGCATTTGACAGGGGGAGAGCCCTAGTTTTAATCTCAATCAAAGTGAAGGGGGCAACAGGTGGCTGCTGCTGCAGCTCTCATTCTGAGCCTGGGTCAGGGCCAGTCGGACACAGTAGTCACCTGCTCCATGCCTTCCACTTCCCTTCTACAGCTCCTACCCCCCACCCACCCCTTCCCTCCCCCTTCCTCTCAGGAGCAGCTGAGCTCCAGCTCAGGCTAGCATCTCTCCTGGGCATAGAAACTCCTTCCCCTGTCTGGCCAGTCAGCAGTGCCGACACTTGCATGGCCAGGCAAAGGCTGAGCTTCTACTGCTGTGCTCGGAGATGGAGCAGCCTGAGCAGTGTCTGACGGTAAGGGGGGGTTGGGGGAGAGATTGGGGAGCAGGGGGAAAGGGGCAGAAGCTGTGGGGAGCTGGAGCAGGGTCCAGGTGGCAGGGTACAAGAAGACGACTACATCGTCTAGGGGGAAGAAGTGGGTGGTGCACCTAATGATTTTTTTTTTTTTTTTTTTTTTTCCCCTAACCCCAGCCACTGATTTCATTTTATTCCCCCCCCCACCACTACCACCACCACTGTAGTGCGGGGGGGGGAGGATTCAAGGCAACCTTCCAGTTCTTAGATTCTGTACCTGGGAAACTTTATAACATTTTATAAATTTTCCATATATAGAATCTAATTATTGTGAGAGTCATCCTAAATTCAGGGTTGTCTTTGTATTCAAGTAAATTGGGTAGGCTTGTGATGCCACCCTGGTCCCCTGGTATTGCATGTTACTATTTTGAAGCAATATTAAAATACTCTGGCTTATATTTAACAGTTAAAAGCCTTCAGCAAGAATTGGTTTTGGCCCTGCTTTTGCCAGTCACTTATTGCAGATTACACTGGTAACTCGCCTGGATTCTGTGTTAACACTTCACACTATAGATTGTTCGTGAAACGCAATGTGTGTTGCATTGCCTGGATGTTTAGTGAGTAGAAATTCTTTAGCATTTTTTTGTATCTTCTGAAGTTGGGTTGTATTTATATTGTCAGCCCAATGGCAGAATATGAGCCTACACAACCTTCCCCCCTCCCCAATAAATAAATAAAAAAGCAGTCTGTGGTAGGAGTGGGAAATATGTGATTATGACATGGATTTGGTTGTCTGACAGGAAGATGTCTATCCTACTTATTTAAGAAACAAATTTAAATGAATGAATGCTGCTGTTTATGACTGTATAAAGAAACTTCTCTGTGAAAACACTTCCCTGCATCTTTTTAGTGCCATTTTTAGCCACTGTTCTAGTTTCTCGCATTCTAGTATGCCTGAATCTCAATCTCTGGCTGTTTCAGGGATATAGGTTGTAGCCATATTGGTCTACAGGTAAAAGGAATCATAACTCAGGGTAGAGGTGATATCTTTTATTAGACCAACCAGATATTTGCAAAAAAAATTATTTATTTACAAGCTTTTGGACACACTTCCCCTTCTTCAGGCATAGGAGAATGCAAAGATGGTAAAATTTCTCCTAAGTGGAAACAAATTCATATTTCACAGGAGAGCTGAAGGTGGTATAAGATCTCCTGGGTGGAAAAGTTAGTTTTGTGCCAATTAGGTTGAGATAAAAGAGCAGTCTATTTACTTGTTAATATCTGGCTATAGCATTTCATTTTATATTGAAAGAAGAATAAAAACTGAGCAAGTAACACCATGAGTGGTATTTTGTTCTGATTCTGAATATTTTATTTGAATTTGAAACAGCTCCTAGATTTTTATAGCATGAATAGTGTTAGTCTGGCTTGAAACCAAGATCAGATCAGGCAATATATCTTATCTAGTGCTGCTATCAGTTGCTCACTTGGGTTGCATGTGTGTTTGTTCCCAATTCCCTTTCAATCCAGTAGAGAATAGCATGGTGCATCTGCAAAGAATCTAGAATTAGTTCATCTGCCTCAGGTCACAAAGTGTGTGTTACTGTTTATATACAAGTTTCAGGTCCTTTTTAGAAAAGTGAGTATATGCTTTGGGTGTCTTGCATGCAAGTGAAAAGTTGCATGCTTTCTCCTCAACCAGAGTAGACACTAGAAGAAACCACTGGGATCCTTCATCATATCAATAAATAACTATTTTCCAGGTGACAAGCAAAAGCCTTTAAGGGTAACTTTCTAAAAGTAGCAGGATTTTTTTCAAACTTATGCTGAGGCTGCCATTTTTCTATATAAATAAGACCATGCCCTAACTATTTCAAAATCAGAAGAGCAGCAGTAATAATATAGAACTCTTGAAATATGTGGTATTGGGAGGTGTGTACTTTTAAGCAGGAAAGGATTTCAATTTTCCAGTTCTCCAAATAAGTCTAATTTTATCTCTTGACAACAGATTTTTAAAGTAGTGGGGGCCAATCTATTTGGCAAGCATGCCATAGATTAGCCCTGCACCCTTCTTGAATGCCACTCCAGTCTCCTTCCCCTCTCTGATTTACTGCTCTTCTTTCTCTTTGCCTTAATATCTGCTGTCCTGCCTGTCCACTCCCTGATCTGCTGCATGCCACACACAGACTGCCCATGCTACTTGCAGTACATGTACCACAGGTTGGTGGCCATCCTTGCTTTTAAAGGACTACAATTGGGAACTTCATGATCATCTTTTTTCTATTTTTTTTAAGCTACTAATTTAGTCACAAACTAAGGGGTCCATAATTAAATTATTTTGACTGTAGATTCAGAAGCAACTACCAAACTTTTCTTGGATAACTGAATAGTAAAGCTATTGTTTAAAGAGTAAAATATCCTCCATCAGTGTCAAGAACAACCTATACATTTTTGAGTGGACAGAGTACTCCTTGTATAAGGAATTTTAGAAACAGTAGGAAACTAAACAAGATCTAGAATCTCTTATGTCATCACACAGTGTAGTCTGAACTGTGTTCTGCATTTTTTTTCTATTAAAGTGGATGGAGCAAGGAACTGTCTTGCTAATTTAATACTTTACTTTTCTTCTTTTCCACAGTCATTAAAGACTTAATCACAGATGTGTATAATTCTATACTGTAAATTTCTGAACTTGAAATATTATATAAAGATAGAGAGGCCAAATTCCTCAGCTAACAGAAGCTGTTTGAAAACCTCCATAACTGACAGAGGTTAAAGAAGCTATAATACTGAAAAAGCTCCAGTGCCTTATGATGATATTGTTTTTAAATAACTTCACAATCAGTTATTCCCTTCCTGTTTTAAATTCTGCAATTCCTCAAACTAAAATAAGTCACAAGTACAAACTAATCCCTCCATATTTCTATTTGTTATTGTCCATTTTTAAAAAAAAATTGTTCTTTTATATAGGACTAATTGCAATGGGTTTTTTGGTGCTTTGATATTGCATCCAAATAAATTATTCATTACTTAAAAATCCATTTCAAGGAAGCTGCATCAGCAAGTATTAACAGACCAAACAGTTTTTCAGGAAACTTGGAAAAAGTCCTGATAATCTTGGCAGATAATTTTAAACAGTAGTGGTTTGTACCAGAGAAACTAAAATGAAATCTCAGACTTTCTCTATAGATAATGAAGCATTGGGTTGTGTAGAATGTCCACAGAGTCTTTGCATATGAGAGTTTTTTTTCTTTAAAGTATTGGTTCATCACTTGAACCATGACTACTTGTCTCATAGCAGTACAGATATTTTTTAAAAATGTTCATTTTTTCCATCTATGTTTGTTATGTGAGCAAATAGAGTAACTTTGAAAGTTCCTTTGACCATTTCTGAATGAGTAAAATATCTTGGAATGGAAGGTCTTCAGGGCTAGGGACAGACTATCAGAAAGCCCGAGCCTGAATTGATTCAATCTTTGCAGACTTCTGTAAACTGCTTGGATTGAACCAATAAGAGTGAACAGATTGTTTGCTTTTCAATAGTGAAAGGCAGACAGACCCCTGCATTGGGCCATTCCAGGGGCCAGGGGTGCTAGAACTCGCCTCCCAGCCTGTCGACCAGTACAGAGAGCGGGGGCACAGTGATATTTTCCCACCCCCCGGCCACAGCCCCTCTCTAGCCTCCAGTCAGCTGAGAGGGTGTGGGGGTAACTCCCCCACCAGAGCTCAGCAGGGTCTTCCCCAGTACTGGGGAAGGGGTAGGAGGGAAACCCTGGTGGGGTGTTTTTCCCTCTCTCCCTGTGCCCAGAGCTGGTTCCCTTAGCCATGCCCCTCCTCAGTCCTGGCCAGCTGCGGAGCAGGCCTTGAGGGACTGCCCCCACCTTGGACCCCAGCCAGGGTCTCCCCTACAAAGTGGGGAGGGGAGAAGCCCCCAGCAAGGCACCTCTTCCGCTCTCTCCATGTGCCCGGAGCCAGACCTCTTAGCCACACCGCCTCCTCACTCTGGGGGGCCGGCTGAAGAGAGGGCGTAGGGGGAAACCTTCTCTTCTACCTGGCCCTAGACCCCCAGCTGAGGTCTCCCTGGTGTTGGGGGAGGGGGAAACCCCCAGCAGGGCAGTTCTTCCCCCACCCCCCAAACTCAGAGCCAGGAGTTCAGCCACTCACCTGGCCATGCCCCCCAGTGGTGACACAAGGGGTGCATGGGGGTGCATGTGCATCACCTGAGAGCACTGGTGCATCAGGGCCTGACAGGCCACACTCCCTTATGGCCAGGTAATCAGCCGGCTTCCAGCTGCAGAGAAGCCTGCAGTAGGGGCTTTATTCCCCTGCCTGAGCTAGGAGCTAGGAGCTGGAGTGATCACCCAGCCAAGGTCCATACTCAGCTGGCAGGCTGGCTGAAGAGGGAGTGGGGAGGAAAATGGCCCCTCTGCCTGGCTTTGGATCCCCAGCCAACCTGTGCCTGGCACCGGGTGGAAAGCCCACAGTGGGGGCCATTTTTCCACCCCCCCCCCTTCTCCTCCAGTCTGGCCTGCCGGCTGAGCAGGCAGCATGGCTAGGTGATCACCCCAGCTCATTCCCACCTGCATGGCAAGAGCTAGCACCTGTTTCCCATTGGCCCTGCCTACACAGCCCCAGTGGCTCCTGGCCCACCAGGGTGTGGTACAGGATGGGAGTGCCACTAATATGGGAGTAAGGTTAGAGCTTGCATCACTGGCTGCAGCTCTACCACTCCAGGCTGTCACGCAGCAGGCCGGGGGAGAGCATGCTGCTGTCCTGACCCAGATGTTCTCTGGGGGTGGCTGGCCTGACGGGGAGTGCATCGGGGCCTCTGCTGCCTGAGTGCCAGCCCTTCCATGGGCTCTGGGGATTTACGCCCCCGCAGTGGCAGTTTTACTTCTCTCTCCCAAGCAGAGAGATGGGGTGATTCCCAGCCATGCCCCCTCCCCTGCCTGTGGGCCAACTGAGGTGGGAGTAGGTGGCCCACCCCCTGCCCGGTGGAGGGGGTAAGCTGGCAATGGGGCTTTACTCTGTAGCCCCAACTGCGAGTTGCGTCTATTCCCTGGTTGAGAAGGGGGTGAGGTGTGGAAATCCACCCTGTTTTTGGCTGCTAGAGATAGAAAAGTTCCTGCTGACAGCTGTGGCGGGGCCAGCCCTGCTCTGTTGTAGCAAAGAGCACAGCCCAGGGCTGCAGAGGATGCTGGGGGACACCAATTTAACTTAGACCAGGAAGGGTTCTGTGATAAAAGTTTCATAAACCAGTTTGACCCACTCAGTTAAGTCTGATACTACATTGAACCAGCTTTATCTTAAACCAGTGCTGGCCATTTTGAAACCAGTTTATGTGCATTGAACTTCTGTTCTGTTGCAGGTTAAAACTAGTTTACTTAAACTGGTTTGTGTGTAGCTTCTGTCCTTGGCCCATATGTCAAAAAATAATATTGAACCAATGAATAACTAGATGACAGCAGACACCTACCCATATGCTTTCACTTATGTGAAGAACTACCCTAATAAAAACAAGCATTCTTCATTCTGAGCTCTTGCCTAAATGACAAATATCTCAGTAATTCAATCATTCTCTAGTAAACTAGGTAAAAATCCTCATTTCTTTTGACAAATTTAGAAGCCTAGGCTTACAGAACTATGGAGGCATCCACTCTCTAAATATAAAATGAAGGTTTTGGTTGGTCCATATGGAATATCTTACTAAGCCTCTAATCCTGCACAAATCTTCACCAAGGGCTTCTGACTGTGAACTCGAAGAGATGAGAAGCGGATAATTGGTAGGTGTTAGGTTGGTACATTTATTGCACAGCTAGTGTTTCCACTTCTAAAAACAGCCACAGTGAATGAAACGCCTAGAGACAGCTGTTCTATTAGAAAATAAAAGTTAGAAAGAGATGGTATCCTTTTAAGGATTTATTCACACAACTTACACAATATTTCCAGCAAAAAGGAACTATTATAACTCTATAATGGGGGAAAAAATGTAAGAAGTGTATTTGTGTTTGGAGTCGCTTCAGACACCAAACTTCAGAGTAGTCAGGTTTTTTTTTGGTTTTTTTTTTTTTTGGTGTGTGTGTTCATCTCCTTGGTTTATCTTGTTTATTTGACAAGCCTCTGTATATTTGTTCTTACTTGATCACCTCTACCTTGTCTCTTGCAGAGAGAAGCCTTATAGAACAGTATAGGAGAGAGAGAAACTGGTATAAAAAGAATGAAGGACTAGTGGTGTGGGGTTTTTTTGGTTTTGTTTTGTTTTTTAATCGGGACAACTTACTTTTAAAAAGCCTGTTTCAGAAATCCGAATGTGTACATTTTATATTGGTTGAGAAGTTCATATTGACTGTCCCTTTTTTCCCAGCATATCTGGCTAAATGGAGATGCATTAGGGTGATTCTAAAGATATCCCTAAGATTTTGTTAACCAGCAAAAAGAGCAATTATGAATTATTCTTCACTCTGAGGACAGACACATGGCTTTAAAACGATAAAAGACGAGGAACTTTCTTTACCTCTGAAGTTCAAATAGTGCTGAAATATTTCCTGGTAATGATCATTTTTTTGGTAGTGGTACCATTGTACCCCTGTCTGTCTGGAGGAGCCTAAATTTTCCCCATTAAACTGTGTACGCATAGTTGAGGCCCCATGTTACAACTCACAGACTAGCCTGTAGAGGATTCCAAGAATCAAAAAAGGCTGTTCCTTAGACAGCTGGAGAAGTTGCTAGTGAAATGTATGGTCTTTCCAAGCCACGGGTCCATTTGGTGAATTCTGGTCACTTGCCTGTTGGATGACAATAGGCCATGAGGGCTTGGTCATCTTTCTAGAACTCTGAAACATTTTAGCAACTTGAATCTTTAAAAACAAAAGATAGACTTATCATTTTAGTAATTGGACAGGAGTCAAAGAAAGGTCTCTTGTGCAATCTTGACGTTTGGGATTTGCTCTCCAAATCATTCTTGATTATGTTTTGCAGTCTGTTGTAATGAGTTTTGTGGTACTTCAGTTATTCTTATACTAAGAAAACATACTGTTAAGAGGCTTCTCCTTTCTGTCTCCAAATCATTAATTTTGGATGTGGGTGGAAGAAAATATCCTATGCTAAAGGGAAGTTGTGTCCATGATTAGTATGTTGAAGACCTGAGGTGAAGTTTTCAAATGCCAGCACCTTTTTTGTTATATCAGAGCAGCGCAAATTGAAATGATACTTAAAGACTTCCATTTTTCCCAAGGGTAATTCAGAAAAAATCCTTTCATCTAGGTAGTTTGGGGGGAAAAAACATAACTTTGCCTTCTCCAGTAGAAGTGTGGTATAGTTGCTGTGCTTCCTGACTTATTTATTTATTAAGTGAGGCTTGAGAGCCCTGTAGATATGTTTCTCCTTACCTGCCTGATTTTTCCAGGTGGTAAGGGGGCACACATCAAATTATGATCATTGCTGCTACTTCCACTGGTATATTATGTGTCTTTTGCTATCATGACATATCTGCACTGTCCTATTACAAATAATGCGGTCAAATTTCTGAATGTTTTTGGCCATGCATACAGGTTTCCCTCACCAACCACTGGGGTTAGGTTCCTGAAAGTTCCTCTGGTTGGCAAGACAAAAAGGCTTATGGGAAAAATGGCAGGTGGCAGGCTAGTGCGTGGCCACGGAAAACCATGGTTACTCAAAACTGTACATTGTGGTAGCCACAATGGTGTATAGAAGATTAAGCATAAATACTCAAAACCATGGTGGCAAAACTCATTGGCAAAGAAACCTGTACTTCACATCTGCACTAACTCTGATCGTTCCGAATGCCACATAATGGATCTTAGAATAATACCTCATGCTAATTATCAGCAGTAAAATTGCAACCTTGAGTGTTTTTAAAGGAATGGTTTACAAACTCCTTTAAGGAGGGGGGTGGAGTAAGGGTGTGAAAATCATCAGGATCTTGATGCAGCTAACTTTCAAAATATGTCTACATGTGTGACTTGATTTTTTTTTTTTTTTTTTAAAAGGTATACAGATTATACCCTCTTGATAGCCTTGACTTACACAAATAATTTTTAGTTATATATTCCTTCTACATTATTTTATACAATACAGAGTTGAAGCTTTGATATCAAAGACATCTGGCAAACTGGAAATTTAAGATCTATGTAATTAGATTTCATAAACATTAGGGCTGGAAGAGACCTCAGAAGATCGAGTCCAGCCCCCTGCCCGAAGGACAGGAAGTCAGCTGGGGTCATAGGATCCCAGCAACATAAGCATCCAATTTTCTCTTGAAGGTGTCCAGTGTAGGTGCTTGAACCACCTCCGCTGGCAGACTGTTCCAGACCTTGGGGGCTCAAACAGTAAAGAAATT
>NW_017728911.1:7078419-7107202 GCF_001723895.1 Crocodylus porosus | reverse complement strand
AGCCTATAAGGATGCTGCAGGTTTTTCCTCCCAAGGTGGAGAACCTTGCATTTTTCAGTGTTTAAATGCCATCAGGTTCTTGTCCGCCCATTTGCTGAGCCTGTCCAGGTCAGCCTGGATCACCTGCTTATCCTCTGGTGTGGATGCTTTGCCCCAAAGTTTGGTGTCATTGGTGAACTTGGCCAGTCCGCTTCTGACTGCAATGCCTACATCATTAATGAAGATGTTGAACAATATGGGTCCAAGGACAGAGCCTTGGGGGACCCCACTGGTCACAGGGCACCATGACAAGTGACTTCCATCAGTTACCACCCTCTGGGTCTGACCATGGAGGCAGTTTCCCAGTCAGTGGATCGTGGTGGATCCAACGCCACAACTGGCCAGTTTCGCCAAGAGGTGATCATGGGATACCTGATTGAAGGCTTTTTTGAAGTCAAGATATGACATCACTCTCCTCTCCCTTGTCCAGGTGATAGGTCACCTGGTCATAAAAGGAAATGAGATTGGTCAAGCAAGACCTACCCACAACAAACCCATGCTGGCTATCCTTCAGGATGTTGGCATCAGCCAGTCCTTTAAAGATGGCCTCTTTCATAAACTTTTCTAAGACCTTCCTCAAGATAGAGGTCAGGCTGATGGGCCTGTAGTTTGCCGGATCCACTTTCCTCCCTTTCTTGAAGATCGGCACCACATTGGCCTTCTTCCAGTCTTCGGGCACTACACCAGAGTGCCAGGAGTTCTCAAAGATCCGTGGCAGGGGCTGAGCTATGATACTCGCCAGCTCCCTGAGTACCCTGAGGTGTAGATTGTCAGGGCCGGCTGATTTGAATATATCCAGCCTCTCAAGGTGTTCCTTCATGAGGTCAGCATTGATGGAGGGCAGGGGATCTCCCTTACCAGGACCTCCCTGTACTGTAGTGAGCGTGGGCATCCCATGGGATTGATGAAAGACCGACGCAAAATACCCATTTTAATAAGTTGGCTTTTTCCTGGGTGTCAGTTGTCCTATCTGGTTCAGCAGGAGTCCAGTGTTGCCCTTGCTTTTCCTCTGGCTCCCCACATATCTGAAAAAGGACTTTTTTTTTTATTGTCCTTGATGCTCAAAGCTAGTTAGAGTTCAGTTGCAACCTTGGCTTTCCTGGTTTGCTCCCTGCAGGACCAGTCCAGTGCAGAATATTCCTCCTTGGAAGTGAATCCCATCCTCCATTCTTTGTAGGCCTTTCTTTTTAGCCTCAGGAGGTCTGCTAGATCCCTGGAGAGCCAAGGGGGGGTGCTGTGCCCTCTTGCCTTTCCTCCAAGATGGAATAGACTTAGCTTGTGCATCAAGGATCACTCCCTTGTGGAGCAACCACTTTTCCTGAATTCCCCTCCCCCTGGGGTCATGGTCCCTTAGGGCCTTACTGACAAGCCTCCTGAGCTTGTCGAAGTCTGTTTTCCTAAAGTCAAGGACTTCTTTCTGTATTGCTGACTGACTTGCCAGCTTTACGGCAGATGGTGAAGGTGATCAGCTCGTGGTCGCTGTCACCCAGGATCCCATCAATCACTAGGTGGCTGATTAGGTCATACCAGGTCAAGCAATGCTTTACCTCTTGTTGGCCCATAGACTTCTTGAGTTAGGTAGAGGTCATCCATGCACGATAAGAAGCTTTGCAACCACTCCAGTTTTGTTGAGGGATCCTCCCATGAGATGTCTGGGTAGTTGAAGTCACCCATGACAACCATGGTCCTGAAGCATGCGAACTCAGCCAGTTCCCGGGCAAACTCCTGGTCAAGCTCAGGACTTTGAGTGGGAGGTCTGTAGTAGACTCCCACCGTGGTGTCCCCTGTGCCGTGTTCCCCACGGATTTTAATCCAGAGGGTCTCCAGTCGTCCACCCTGGGCACCAATATCAGCTTGCAGGGACATGTAGCCTTAACCTAGAGAGCTATACCCCCGCCTCTAATTCAGCATCGTCTAAAATATAAAAGGAATAGTCCCAAATATACTTTCTTCACAGGCCTCCTGGTAGCCTGTCATTCTTTTTTTTTTTTTTTTTCACTCCAATCTCCCCATCCTGCTTTTTGAGTTGCTTTTGGATTATCTAGCCTGGGGTGGGCTGTTGAGAGCAGGGGTGCGGGGGAGCAGGAGTGCTGGCACAGTGCAGAAGTTGGGAGGTGGGAGGTGGCAACTGATACAATCTGGCCCAGGCCCATCCACTTCACACCCACTGCTGGGGACACTGGATGGAGTGGGCAGGGTCTCTATGGAGACCCAGCTAGGACCCTCCAGGCGGGGCGCACTTGGCCAGGCAGATGGAATGGCAAAGACACGCAAGGAGTGGATTGTGGTTTAGCCTCAGCCCTGGCCCCACGCTGTCACCACCCCACAATCCTGGCCCCCACCCATCTGCCCTGCTCCCGGAGGCTACTCCCCCCTGCCAAAGGCTCCATCCTATCCACCCAGCCAAGTGTGTCCTGCCCACGGAGGTCGTGGCTGGTATCCATGGAGACCCTTCCCACCCACTTCGTCTGGCGCCCCAGTGATGGGCATGGGGGTGGACAGGCTGGACTGCCCAGACACCGGGGCTAGGTGCAACAGTGGTGGAGACGCCAGCAGCATCAGCTAGAAGGAGCCTGGGCTGCTGGGAAGTGGAGTTTGGCTGCCATACCACTCCCCAGGCTTGCACCTGGGGGTGGCAGGACCAGCCACGTGCCCAATGGCCTGGGTCTGGTCCTGGGCCAGGCAGGGTCAAGGACCCACTGTGAACTGGATAAAATCCCTTGATGGGCTGGATACAGCCCACAGGCTATATTTTACCCACCCTGGTCTGTCTACACCTAATAGTGATGATGATCTTTCTTATTATTTGTAATTCCACTCCAGATTGTTTATCTTTCTAGTAGCGTTGGCTCCTTGCATTTGAATTATGACATTCTGTATTCAGACTAGTGTGCATTCGTAGTCAATCTGTATGTAAATGTACTGTTACTAAAGGTAATGGATATTGAATAAGGTGGGGCTCTACCTATGTTAACAGGCCACAGCCACCACGCTCTGGTCCAGTGGGACAGAGGCAGTTGGGGGCCCTGCTACAGCACCACTGGGGAGGCAGGGGGCTGCAGGTTGGGAGTGAGGGGCACCAGCATGGCCTGAGGGGCCAGGGAGCTGTGGGTCAGGAGTGAGGGGCGCCAGCAATTTGCATTGTGCAAATTGTGCAGTGATGATTGTCAGTTGGGAGTAATAGAGGGCCACATGTTGATATTGCTGTTAATGTTTTACTGTTGGTGTTGATTCTTCTTTTAAATTGAAGACTATAGAGCTACTTTAATTTGTAGTGAGTAATAAGTATTTTGGGGCCAAAATACTTGTGTGTTTTCTACTTAAAGTATTTACTGTGTCGGGCCTGGCCATTGATGTTTATAGATGGGTCCTGGTGCAAAAAAGGTTGAGAAGCACTGCTCTGCATCATGCCTGCTGATGTCCTCTGGTCCGACTTCTCAGCTGTTCCACCACAGAGTGCTTGAAAGCAGTTGCTGACTTAAGTCCACTCTTCAATTCTGGGTGGGGGGGGGCTGCTTCAAGTAGTCGTATGCTGCCATGTCTCTTAATTTCCCTTTAGCCTCTCCAGTATCAACCTCTCATAACTCCTGTCTAAATAATCTTCTTCCTTTTTCTTGATGTAATTGTAATATAGATACCCATGCTTCAGACCTTTAAATCTCTTCCTCCGGGGCACACATGAACTTAGACTTGGTGCAAAAGAAGTGGTCCTGACCCTCTGGGAGGGACACAAACATGGCACATCCCGTGCAGGTCACAACTGCTGACCCAGCCTCCATTTGTGCTTCCTTTCCTCCCTGGAGAACACCTAAGCTGAAAACAAACAGACCCACTGAACAGAAACCCACACACAAAACATTGACACCTGGTGCCTTGTGCAGCCCACACAGGCTCCTGCTCCCTGGATCTGTTTGCTTCTCTGTTTCTTCCTCTCTCTCTGCTGGGGACTGCCTAGCCTCATTCCACCCCTTAATTAGATAAAGCAGGCCCAGACAGACCAAGTCCTGTCAATCGATCACTCCAGAGGTAGAGAAGAAAGAGGGCATGGGGGAAGGGGAAAAAAAAGCCACACTAGAAAAACCACACACCAGGCACTATGCAAACTTGAGCACAAATCGGACACCCAAAGTCACTAGCTCCCAGGAAAGCCTCAAGGCAGTCTTACTGCTGAGCTGCTTATCTTAGTGCAGTTGCTGACTGCTTACTGCTCTGCTTGAATTGAAGTGGCAGAAATATACTATTAATGGGACCATAGGACACCCTGGATTCAAATGGTATTTCCATTGATGCTTTTAAGTGTTAAACTAATGACCTTCTTGCACTTTTCCTTAAGGTGTACAGCTTGATACCAGTACCTTATCCACGCATATAGCGGATTAACCACTGCTTTTATTTATAGACTGTGCTAAAGGCACTTAGAGAGAAGATTCTAATTTTTTAAAAAATTAATAAAAACCATTCAGTCAATTACTGAAAGAAAATTTTATTTGTCTGATGTTTCCACAGGGATTTATTCAGTGGAACTTGTAAATGACAGCCTGTATGAGTGGCACGTTAAACTTTTAAAGTAAGTGATTTTTTTTTTCTTAACTTCACAAAGCAGTATCCTGTATTGACACTGTTGAAGGGATGACAGTATGGTCTAACTGGTGTGTGCTATTGGGCTTTCATGGCCAGAGGACTCCAACTGGAAGCATGCTGGGACTGAAATGTATAGCTAGTAGGGGTGTACAAAGCTTCAGGGTCCGATTTGATTTGGAGGAGGTTCAGCCCAATTCGGCTCTTTCTTCTCCACCTCTGGAGTGGCCGAATCTCTGAATCCGAATCAAATCGGGAAACCAGTAAAAAGGTCTGAATTGATTTGAAAAAGATTCTGAGAGGTTTGGCGATTTGGGCAGTCCCTGCTTGCTGCCGCAGGAAGCTGGACCCAGACTGTGCCGATAAGTGGGGGGAGGGAACCATGGCTGCCCTACCCAGCTTCAGGTCCTGGCTCTTTCTAATAAATAAATAAATAAATAAATAAAAACAAAATGAAAAACCTCAGGCTTCTGCCAAGTGGAGGAGGAAGAGGTGATCCCTGCTGCCCCCCCACTACCCCATGCTGCATGGGGGGCTGTACCACGAACCCTCCTCCACTCCACCATGGCTGCCTTGCCCAGCCCCAGCTCCCCTAAAAAGTACAAATAAAAAAAATTTTAAAAAAAAGCTTCCACTCGACCAGCTGCTGTACTGGGGCTTCTGGGGGCGTGTGGCAGAGCCCCCCACCCAGCACGGGGCAGTGTGGGGCAGCGGGGATCACCCCTCCCTCCCCGCCTGGTAGTGGGGGCTTTTAAAAAAAAAAAAAAAAAAAAAAGAGTTGGGGCTGGGCAGGGCAGCCATTGACGGCGCTGGAGGGTAGGCAGGGAATGGTACCTGTCCAATTTGGAGATTCGGCCAATTCGGCAGCGGTCGAATTTCTGAATCGGATTCAACCGAATTGATTTGGGACACTGATTTGAATCACCAAATCAAATCACTGTCCCCCTCATTGGTTGAATCCGAACCAAATGCTAGCCGCTTTGCATAAGCCTAATAGCTAGGTAGAGCTGGCACTGAATACGCTCTTCTGCACTATCAATCTGGTGTGCTCTCAGGAAACCTTTGTAACTTCTGAAATTCTTTACCCAAACCATGCCCCAAAAATAAAACCTCTTGAGCTTAAATTCATTATACAGACTGCTTGTGAGTAACTTTTTTCTGAAGAAAGAAGATTTGGGTTCACTCTTAGCATAGCAAGAGTAACAACTGTGTTGCTGGCCTTAACATCTCTCTCTAATGGTACAACTCAGCAGTGACATGAGAATCTGTTTGTCAATGTAACAGTTCCCCTATCTGTTCAGGAATTATGAAATGAGAGCAGTAACATCCTCACTTGTGTAATGCTTTTACTGCCCGTATTGGCTAATGTCTCATTGTCCTAAAAAGGCATTTTAATTAATAAGTTTCCCCTAAGCAGTTATACTTATTATAAACGTCTACCTGTATTGATAGGTAATAGGTTTTGTTTGGGGGGTTTTGTGGCTTTGTTTGAAGTTTGGTTTTTTTTAAGTACCACTTCTCTTGGAAATTACCCCTGCTGAAAGGGTAACCCACTACCTTTGCACAAATTAACTTTAGGAAGGAAAACCATACCACAAACAAGGTGAGTGGCATCTATCTTTAGAAGCAATAGAGAGGATTGTGTCCATCCAGTCTGAAGTCCATTGTAGAACTGCATGGATGTGTGTGCATTGCTTTAGGGGGGAAAAAACCTCCCCTGCATGGATCTGTTTGATCCAGCAGTGAAAATTCCTTTGGAATTTGAAAGAGGATTTCTAGGTATGCAGGCAAGTCATTGTTCAAACCAGGAGTGATGACTGTTATGTTGACTTGCAAAGGGAAGTCCCTGTTCTGCAGTACAGTGCGCAGTGCATCCAGCAGATATGTAACAAAATATTCAAACCATTGTACCAGATCTCTGAACTACTGTGAACAGTTCTAGTTGCCCATCTTCAGATTGAAACAGGAGCAGAGTACTAATTGGAACAGGTGCGGGATGCAGCCTGCCAGGCCATTCTATCCAGCCTGTGGGTCCCCTAAAAATTTAGAAAATCAATATTTATCTGCCCCTGGCTGCCTGTCATGTGGCCCTCGATTTGGCTTGCCAAAACTCAGTAAGCGGCCTTCTGCCCGAATTGCCCACCCCATGTGTTTACAGCAAGGGAGTGGACTTAGTGACTCAGAAGGTCCCCTCATATTTTGTGTTCTTAAATATAGCATCTGTCCTTATTCAAGCCTATGAAGGTACCAGTTCCTGACACAGAATTAACCCAATTCTGCAAGAACTCATAACCAGGTTGCAAGCTATTTGTAGCCCTACCATCAGCCTCTTGCTATAAACAAAGGTATTGAAATTCTGTGACTGATGTTACTCATTCCAAAATTGAAGAATTTATCATCAAATCTGATGCAGAAATCTTTTCACATATGACAGTCTGGCCTTAAAACTTAAAGCATTATTTCAGTCCCTTCATTTAAAAGCTGTTAATTTTTAGTAGCATATCAACTATGAGAAACAATAACTTCCTCTTTCAAACAACAAGAGGGTTTTGAATATCTCTATTAAGAATGTGGAGAAAAACATCAGGAATGGTGGGAGATTTTCTTGCTAATTACTTACTTTGTAACTGATCTTGAATTTTTTACAGTTTTTTTGAAACTGCAAATACATGGAAGTAGATAAGACTCGACCCATATCCAGACAAGCAGGGGCATGCAGTTTGTGGTACCACAAACGTAATTTGTCACCCCATAGTTACATGTGTGGAATGTTGAAACTTGTCCTGTGATACAAATTTGCAGCACAGGGGCAAAATCTGCTTCTGAGATTTGCTGGCCAGAGTGTCTCTGTGCTCCATTTGTGCCCCAGCTGCTCCAGCATGCTGGGAGCCAGGAGGAGCGAGGCACAGGCAGTTTGTCCACAGTGAAACAATGCATTCCTCAACAAAATGCATGTGCAGGGGCATGCATTCCGGCACAGATTTGTGCTGCTACTGTTTGTGCTACTGCAAGTGCATTCCCCTACTTGTTTGTATAAGACCTTAAAGAGCATCTTCTTTTATGGAAAAGTAAGTGATTGACTTAATTCTTTTGTTCTTTTTCTTTCACCTGTAACTTCTAGGGTTGATCCAGACAGCCCATTACATAGTGATCTTCAGGTCTTAAAAGAAAAAGAAGGTGTAGAATATATTTTGCTCAATTTCTCTTTTAAGGTAAGTGATTATCAGAAGAATACTGGGGTTAAAATTACTATCTCAAAGTAGATACTGGTTTAAATAATCTATAAGCAATGTCTGCTCGGGGTGATGGCATACTTTTCAAAAAATAATCTAGTAATATACAAAAAATCTTCCATAGCTGATTTTCTGGGCAATTAGTTATTTCTGAATAAATGAGAGATGAATATGTTCAGCTTCCAAAAATCTGTATGGGACTGTGGTCCAAAAGAGGTAGCTGAAACACCCTTCTCTTGGGTACTCATGTTGAAGCTTAGCATTTAAACCTTTGTATCTGTGCTTTTCAGGATAACTTTCCTTTTGATCCTCCCTTTGTGCGAGTGGTGTCTCCTGTGCTTACAGGAGGGTAAGTTTTAAATCCAATCTTTTAAGACCTGTTTTACAGTAGAAACGTCATTGAATGTTCCTTTCTTGTATGGGGAGATGGGGTACTTTTGGAGTTCAGAGTCTTCTCAAAATGCATGTATTCTAGCAAAACCATGGAGACTGATCTCAGGAATGGTAATTTCCAAGTAGTGACCTCTGTGTTCAACCACGCCAACTTTTTTCTGACCCTCCATTATTGTAGGAGTGCAGTAGCACTAAAGGTAACCATTGATGGTTTTAACTCTGCATCATCTTGCAGAGCAGGTTGACTCAATGGTGTTACGCTGGGCCTCTGGTAACAGGAAGTGTTATGAAAAAGTTTAGCGCAGGTGTAGCCCAAGAGTGTTTTCAACTTAATGACATTCTTGCTCCATAAAGTGATCTCAGAAATATGGTTGCAGTACCTTAGCTGGCATATATAGCAGAAACGTTGTAGGTATTGGAGGGGAGGCAATACAATTGATCAATTTGCAGTGCACTCTTATCACCCTCCTAAAATGAGTTCTCAGATACGGGGCTTTTGCTCTTTCTTTTTCCCTTCAGAAGTCAGAGCCTGTGGAAATGATGCTTGTTCTGACTTTGTTTTAACCTGTGCCAAACTTAATTTTAATAAATGTTAGATGGTAAATATCCCTACTGCTGTCAGTATGTAGATAATATCAGAACAGCACAAAACAACATTGCTGGGGAAAAAAAGGGTTAATAACTCACTGGGCCTGGATTTATAATGACTGTTTGCAGAGGAATGTAACACAATTCTAATTCGGAAGTATGTCTGGAATGCCCCCAAGTAGTCCAGACTAAGAAGCCATTCTGCATTTTGTGAACTTAACCCACTCCATTACTGGTTCTGTAATGCTCTAACATGTTGTGGATTGCAGATTACTAATAAATGCAGTGTATCTGGGGTCATTTTTGGACCAGAAGTAGCAAAGTATTTTAGGAAAAGCTGAGTTAAGATTAAATATGGCTTTCTCTAGCCTATGTCCTCTGTAGAGCAGAGGGCATTACACACCATTATGAAGTTTTTGGAATTGTTACATTCCTTTATGGAAGTTACTTTTAAAAACTACATGCAAATACTACATCCACAACAGAACTATCACAAATAGCAATCCTCCTCCACACTTTTTTCACTTTTGAGAGTATAAACAACTGTGCAGGTTAGCTGAATTATTGATTCTTACTAAGCCCTTCCTCATCTGGGCAAAGCAAATTAGTTTCCCTTGTAAGGCCTTAATCAGCTCTGTAGATCACCAATTCTCACCAGTTTTATTTATAGCTGTGAAAACAGTATGACAGACTAACCCTGTGCAGCCTAAGATCCTATGACTGTGATATTTTTTTTAATTAACTGATCTCAACAGAGATAATAAAAGTAGTAATTTCACTGCTTCTAATATAGTATTTATTTTTAGGTATGTCCTGGGTGGAGGTGCATTATGCATGGAACTTCTTACTAAACAGGTGACTATAGATTCTATCTTACTTTGTATTCTCAAGAGTAATGGTGAAAGAGCACCTCTTAGTAGGATTAAAAGTGATCTGTGAAACCTGTTAGCATTCTGACTAAAATCATGCTTAAATTCATGGCAACACCTGCTTTTATTATCTTAAAACACTTTAAGAACAAAAGACCAAATCAAACATTCTGGGAAGTGCCTGAACAAGGCCCAAAGATTGGGGTATTTAATTCTGACTTCTCCCTCTATGCTGGGGAGAGATGCCAAAAGGGGAAGACAGAACTGTAGTCCTCTCCTTTTCCCCCCTCCCCTTCAAACGCGCATCTCACCACCTTGCAGCTGCCCCACAATTTGGACTGGGATGGGTATAAATACTTTGCCACCTGAAGAATGTAGTGACTGATCACTACCTCTTAGAAAAATAACCCCTTGTAAAATTCTAGAAGAGCGATTCCATTGAACCCTGAAGAGGTGAGAAACAGTGCCAGAAAGGCAACCATCTTCATGGGAGCAAAACTCTCTCTGCTTGCTTAATTGCTTCACTGAAAAGTGAACTTTAAAAGTTGTAAATGCTATTGTGAAGTTTCTGGAAGTAAGTAGAGAATAGTATAATGTAGTTGTGTTTTTCTTTTGTTTTTTGTCTTGCCAGATTCTGGAAATGTGTGCAACTTGGCATTTTCCTTTTTCCTACAAGTTCTTAATGTTAACGTGGTTCACTTTAGTTTCTTGTTTCTCTTGGTAATAACTAATCGTTTTATAGTTTTTAAAAGCTATTGATGGGTTTGCTAGAGTGCAGCAAAACCAGACATTCTTTGCAAAGTGGATTTGCAAGGTGAGCCTAAGAATCCAAACACGCTTTCTGTAGAAGTATTTCCTTCTTCCTTTAGGGCTGGAGTAGTGCCTATTCAGTAGAATCGGTCATCATGCAGATCAATGCCACTTTAGTCAAAGGAAAAGCCAGAGTACAGTTTGGAGCCAATAAGGTAAATATAAACGGTGCAACTGAAATGATTTTTTGTGACAGGGTATTCTGTTTTAATATTGACACTTGAAGGAAGACCCAGTATAACCCAGCTCTTCCTTTTCAAGATCCCAAAGTATACTCACATTGGTTTAGTTTCCTGTGCAAAAACATGGGTGTATTCTAGCATCTTATTGGCAAGTTGCTATTTGGATTTTGCCTAGAAAGCAGTGCATATCAAGGAGACACTTTGAGATTGAAGGGGCTGTAAGCAGGTAAAGTTCATATGCTACCCCCATCCTTGGCATCAGTAACTTAATGCAACAAAATATTTTTCCACAATTGTGTATCTGGCTTCCTAGGCTTTCTCCTGCAGGTGCGCTCTGCCCCTGAAGAAGTTGCAACCCTTTGTAAACACTTCTTATAGTTACTTGAACCCATGTTGCCCTTTCTTTATGGAATGATTTGGAGGAGCCATGCATCACCATGCAGGAGTCTAGTTTATGCTCCTCTTTGCAGATGTGTTACTGTGTCAGGGTTAAGTTCTTTCTCATCAGTTTGTGTTGGTTTGTTGGTTTTTTAACCAAGTAAAAAAAATCCAGACTTTACAAAAATGTAACAAAGGGTGGGGGGGGAAGTAAACAAAGTATCACTAAAATGTATTCTAGATTTGTATAGTGCTGATAGAAAGTACTTCTCACCTGACCCAGAAGGGTGTGCATCTTTTCTTTCCTTTTCACTTTTAATTAAATAAGCATAAAAAGCTATAGGCCTGAGAAGGACAAGTCAGCTTGCTGGGTAACAGTACTCAAGTTGTTTGGTTTTTTTCAAAGGTGACTTAAACAATTAAGTCAATTCAACTTATGCTCCCAAGTCTTTTTTTAAAATGGAACTTAGGCCTTTATGTCACTTAAGTTCTGGACAGGGGTAATTTCCCACCATTTTTAAAAGGGGAAGGAGGGTTGCAGGTTCAGAACATGCATCAACTCTATGTATGCAGTATAGGCAAGTTAAATCACTGTTGCTTTTAATTGAAACAGTTCAATTTATATTCCCTTTGCTACACCTCTATCACTGTAGGAGCACCCAGCTGTTAGTTATATTGCAACAGTTTATGTCTGTATCTTTTAATAGCAGCATACTCATTACTTCTGTCCACACCTTTGGCACTGACAATTTTTTACCTGTTGTCTTTCCTTATCTTGTGGTAGAGAACTCTAAAATTGATTACTTCCCCAAAGTCAAGTGGAGTTTTATGCTCCAACATACTTAACCTGAAAAGCTCCAAATTGTAGCACAGCCCTCCAAAGCATTTCAAATTGAGACTTGCCTGATGTTGGAGGCCCTTCTGACACTGAGTGTGTACAAGTTATTTCATCCCTACCTCAGCCTATCCCATTTTAGTTGTGCAGGAAGTGATTCCTGTTTTAGGAGTAGGGATCTAGTATTGCAAGCCTTGTTTGGAAGCTTAATTTAGATTGTTTGAGAGTAAGGATCTTCAGTGATGCGTGTAAGGTTTTTGGGTTTTGTTTGTTTGGTTGGGTTTTTTTGTGGGGGGGAGATCCCCCTGCCAAGCCCCTGAGTATTTAACAGATTAATTTATTTTTCTGTCTGTACTATTTGCTGGATTTGACATTATGGAATCATTCTGTTTTTTTTGTTTTTTTTTTTTACTTTTATGTCTGCCTTAAGCCTCAGTGTGTGCACTTTCATTTGAAATGATAGAAAATTAGGGTTGGAAGTGACCTCAGGAGGTCTAGTCCAACCCCCTGCTCAAAGTAGGACCATCCCCAACTAGATCATCCTGGCCAAAGTTTTGTCTAGCTGGGTCTTTAAAACCTCCAAGAATGGAGATTCCACAGCCTCCCTGGGTAACCTGTTCCAGTGCTTTGCTACCCTCCTAGTGAGAAAATTCTTCCTAATATCTAACCTGAATTTCCTTGCTGCAACCCCGAGACCACTGCTGCTTGTTCTGTCATCTGCTACCACTGAGAACAGTCCAGCTCCATCCTCTTTCGAGCCCCCTTTCAGGTAGTTAAAGGCTGCTATTAAATCCCCTCTCAGTCTTCTCTTCTTTAGGCTAAACCCAGTTCCCTCAGCCTCTTCTTAGAAGTCAGTGTCTCAGCCCCTCACCATTTTGGTTGCCTGCTGTTGGACTCTCTCCAGAGGGAGTGGTCAATCAAGGTGTATTTTAAGTCCTCTAGTATACTAAAACCAGGTATGGTTTGGATCAGATCAAAAGGTAATCAGCTCTTCAATCCTGGAGACTACTTTTTTTGCCCATTTTATAATTACAACTAAGCAAGCTGCATGACATCTCCTTGACTGAGATTTAAAAAATGCTACTGACCTAATATTCTCACTGAGTACAAGGCAGTGAAAAACTGGGAATGATGAATAGGAAACATAAGCATGGTATTATAAAAAAGCTCTTTAAAATTAAGTACCTGCATGTATTTTTGATGTATGTTGTGATGTCATTTCTTTTATAGTAGTATTTTAAATGTTTTCTTTCAGAACCAGTATAACCTAGCAAGAGCACAACAGTCCTATAAGTCTCTAGTACAAATACATGAGAAAAATGGTATGTCAATTTTGCAACTCTGTTTGTTTGTACAAATTGTACAGCAGCATAGAAAATGGTTGGTTTTTTTTTTTTTACATCTGTTGTTTGCTCTTTGGTATTCAATAAAACTTTTTAAAATATTGGAGCATTTTGCTGCTTAAAAATACTTTCCTGCTGTTTCTTTTGTCATCTTAGTAGAGAAGGATAGCAGTGTTTGCAACTAACCAATCTGCTGTTCCCTATACACTTATGCTATATCAAGTAAAACTATTCCATGCTTCTGCTCTGTGTTTGTACTGTATTTTCACCTCCAATGTGCAAAGTTGTTCTTATGGCATCTTTTTGTCTCACGTAAGTCTCCTTTTCCTTCCCCAAAGAGCTAATCATATGATAGCACAAGCAGACAACAGTTAATGAAAGGATCAAGTTTACAGGAGGACTACAAGTTAAATGCAGCATGTCCAGGGGATGTTAGTTAGCTTGGCTGAACTATTCAGTTCTGCTCTGGAAAGTAGTGGCAGACATCCCATACAAAGCTAGTTACCACCAGGTTTGTCCCCTCAGAACTAGCACTTTCTCAAAGTGCATTAGATATGGGACTAGTAAAATTACATCCACCTTCCTAATTGGGAAGGGGTGCAAATAGTTGAGACCCTGAGGGGTTAAATGACTTTCAAGTGACAAGATGGCAGTAAGGCCAGAAACAAGTTTCTTTATTTTATTTTTTTTTCCCCCCCCAGTCTTGAGTACCAGTTCCTGTGAGGCCATGTAGATATGGCTGCCTCCCAAGATTTAATGTTAATGCTTGTCTAGTAGAATGAACCACTTGAAGCAAGTATCAGGTCTAAGAAATTTTATCATGATCCTTCAATTGGAAAAGACCTCGCAAGTGTCCTCTAATTCAACCTTTGGCCCCCAAGCCATATGAGTGATTGCACTCGGGCTGTGCTGCCTCTACCCAGCCTTGTGCACCCAGTTTGGAACACAGCCCTGCATACATGGGTCAGGCTCTATGTTGCCTCTGCACAGCCTGCATCAGCTCCATGCTGCCTCTGCCCTTTGCAGGGCCCCTCAGAGATCTGGAAATTTGGCAGCAAGGGAGCAGCAATTTTAATGCTACCACCACTTCCCCTACACACCAAGCTTTTGGATCTGTGGGGAGCTTCGTGGGCCGGATCTGGCCTTTGAGCTAGAGATCACATGCCCCTGATCTAGTTCCACCCCTTGCACAGATGCAAGATTTAGTGTACCTAAACCATTCCAGATGAGAGGTTTATCAGCCATATTGAAAGCCTACTATGAAGGAGTTTGCACTGCTAAAATTGCCTGACACCCTTAAAAGGATCTCATGGCAAACCCAGGTGCAGCAGCACTCTGGTTAAGAATCACTGGTGTAGATTTCAAAACTGGCATATGTCCAACTTTAACAGGCAAAATAAGGTTTTATATAAGTACATGCCTATGTAGTTAAAACTGCAGATGCTAGATACATGGCTTGCTAGATTGAAAAATAAGGTCCTTTTAAGGTTTTGAGATGTATGAAAACAAGACGATGATCCTTGTCCAATTCAGCATGCCAAGAGGAGCCTCAAATGTTAATGCTTTATTTTCAGATATAAATACTAGCTTTCCTTCTGCCAGGTGATGTTTAGGGCAGTTGGTGCCTTTTTGTTAAATTACTCCTATTTTTATAATCAAATTTTAAGCTTCCATCTTGCACAAATCAAGATAAAGCATAAAGCTGCCTTGTTGTTTACTTAGTGTGGGTTTTGCAGTTGTTCTAACATCTGCACCTAACCTGTTTCTTCTACAGGCTGGTACACTCCTCCAAAAGAAGATGGTTAATACTGAGGACTGTTTTACACCTGGACCAACATCAACAAACGGAGCTCTTTTTTATTTCTCTCCAACACACACAGACTTAAGCTATGAGTGCCCCTGCAACAGCCGTACTGAAGACTTTAGCTATTAGATAAATTAGTGGATAATCTGTCAACTGACACATTCAGTATAAGTTACAGCCTTACTATTCCGCTCTTCTTGGGTATCTTGGACTGAGCAGTTTTGGCCTTTACTGTACTTGTCCCTCTGGATTAAGTATACTTGGGTCAGTCCCTCCCTTTCCCCCCCCTTTTTTTTTTTTTTAATTTAAAAGTGTAAACTCTTTAAAGCAGGCTATCAAGTTACTAAAGATCACTCAATAGGAGTTGCTCACAACACTTTTCTGTGTACTTCTTACCTTTTTGCAGAATGTGGACTGCAGAGATTTGCATTGTGTTATTTCATTTAAAGCCAACAAAGTTTAATACATTGTTTAATACTGTTCTAGGAAATTTCAGGTCTTGTAAATCACAGTAGTTTTTCTGGTCTAAAATGACAGCATTTGTAGTATTGCCAAATTTAATGATATAGGAAAACCACATGTATGTTAAACTTTTTCATGGCTGCGTTGAGGATATGAACTGTTTCTTGGAAGAGATGCTCTTAATTAGATTATGTTGTATTTTATAAGCAGAGCAAGGCTGTGCCAATAAAATCTTGTAACTAGTCACGTCCACTGGGGCATCAGAATCTTGCTGGGCTGTTCCTGCTACTTGTTGGCTCAATCTCTTTAACAACAGCCACAGTATGAAGCTTGAAGTTTATTTAAGATACTAAAAACCTTTTTAGGTGTTCCATTTTTTTATTAACGGGTTGTTGCAATCATTTGTAAACTAATGAACTTAAGTGATTGGCACAAATCAAGATGAAAATCCTTGAGCAAAAAATTTATAGAAAAAGCTAAATAAAGTACAGAAAGACATCACCCGATTCAGAGACTTTAAAAGTGTTGCCATAGTCATGACAGTGGTTTTGATATTGAAAGACTAACGGGAACTATTCTTTCTTAGGAAATGAATCTGGGTCTGTGTAATTACTATGTTTCATTGCCTTATCTAAATCAATTCTATTTTGGTTGTAGCATTAGGGATTAGACCTTTACCCCCAGGGGTTGAAATAAGGGTGTGTACCATGGATTAAGCACTTTTTAGAAGCCCAGAAGCATGTGTGGTTTGGTTTTTTTTTTTTAGTTATGACTATCAAATTTGTGCTCTTCTTTTCTCTATCAGGCACCCCTGGGTCCTTGCGCATTTGCTTCTAGATCCAGTTTTTAGCTTGAAAGAACAGACTGAAGAGATTTGGCACTACTCCTGATTTTATATATTATTTCAAATAGTTTTCTAGGAAGTATAGTGAATGACTTCCCAGCCTTTCTGCTTCCTTGGTTGTATGTATATTTGTATTAAATCCTGGTAGCCAATTGCTCAAATAGCAACCTTAAGTGAAAGGCAAAACTCTTTTAAGCATTAAAGTTCCTTAAAACCTGAGGCTAAAATCTTTGAATACATTATTGAATTCTTTAATATTCTAATGGGCTAGCAGGTTGACAGATGCACATTTGGCATGCTTTGTTTTTGGATTTCATTTTTCATTGCAGAATTATTTGGCAATGTACAGTAATTTGTAAACTTGCATCAAGTTTATGAATAAAGAACCATTTTAAGAATTATTCTTTTTGTGGTTACTGTCTCTGGATGCAGGCAGCATTCTGTTCATGAGTACCTTGTGTTATCCGTGTAGGAGGGAATTTAACAGGTTGCTGGTACTTTTCTTTACAGTGAAGTCTTACTATCAGGCAGCTCTTTCATTATCCCCTAAATCAGGGGTGTTTCAACCTTTAAGGAATGTACCCCCCTGAAGAGTTGGGGGTGGGTCTCTCAGTGCCTGGTCAGCACGCAGCACACTTCAAGTACTTTTGGCATGCTTCCCAGGTATACTGTGGTGGTGTGAAGAAGCAGGGGTACTTGGGAAGCATGCCACTGCCTCGCACACCCCCAGGGCCTTCCCAAGTATATACATGTACCCCTGGTTGACGACCCTTGCCCTAAATGAAGGATCACTAAACACTGAATAGTACAAGTTATCCTGGGATCGTATCTTCCACTGCTGATTACCAGAAGTACTAAAATGGCTGGTTAGGGTGAAACCATTTTAAGATGCTGTTAGAGCTTAAACTTGAAAGCATATAACTGAGTTAGAGATTGACAGCATTTATTGTCACCAATACCTTGCCTTGCACAGAAGTGCCTATTCACTGGCAAAATGACTACTTAGGTTTACATATCATTCAAATGGAATTATCCTCTCTATGCAGCACAATGCTGGTTTTAATACTAACCCAGAGGTAAGGGCACTGCCCTCTCAATTGCCAATGGCACTTGTGTAACAGCTGTTTCCTTGAGGGTTTGGTCTGGCTTGCTCTAATTTAGCTTGGGATCTTGCACAATTATAACAGAATGTCCTGTGGCACCAAGACTAGGAGGTTAGTTTTGAACGGAGTTATTTTCTTAGCCATTTGCCCGGAATGACCGGCTGGTGGCATAACTAGGCCAACAAAAAGCACTGCTTAGTCTGCATGCCTGATGGAAAACATTTTTAAAAAACAGCTTTCACTGCGGAGCTTCCTTCTGAAACTGCAGTGTCTGTTGGACTGCGGCGCCAGTCTCCGCTGCAGCCAGTTGCCGTTCTTCGCGCTCTCGCAGCCTGCTGTAACACGTTCTCCGACTGGCATATCTATACGCATTTCTTTTTTAAACGCCAAACTCAGGCCGTGGCCCAAATGTGCTGGAAACCTCGAGCCCCTTCCATCCTCCCCAGCTACGTTTCTGTAAACGCCCCCTGGGAAGGAGTCGGAAGGACCGCGGCGCTGGCGAGTCTTATCACGTGGCCACAACCCAGAAGCGGACCCATAGTTCCCAAACCTCCCCCCTACAGTGATCATCGCTTCCGGCCACGTGACCCCGGCTGAGGCCCGGACGCGGACACCATGTAATGACGCCATCAGAGCGCGCCGTCAGGCTGCACTCTGCTCCCCGCCCGGCCGCTCGCTGCGCGGAGCCAGGCCTAGAGCCGCGGCGGTCGCCATGGAGACGGACACGCAGGGGCCCTTCGTGCTGAGCAACCTGGCCGAGGTGGTGGAGCGGGTCTTGAGCTTCCTGCCCACCAAGGCGCTGCTGCGGGCGGCCTGGTAGGCACCGGCCCCGCAGCCCTCGCCCGCCCCTTCTGTGCGCGGGGCTACCCCGGCTCCGGCCCCGCCCGCCGCTGAGGCCTGGGCTCCGACGCCCGTTTCCTGCCGCGGGGCTGGGCTGTGTCCTTCCGCGGGGCTCGGCCGCGCCCGCTGCTGCCTCGCGCCGGCGGCACTCGGGGCCCTAGGCGGGAGGAGCGGGCGCGGGGCCAAGCTGCACGCAGGTTGGAGCAGGTCTGCGGCGGTCCCTCCCCGGCCCAGCCAGGGCCGAGGTCTCTCAGGTTTAAATGTTTCCAATGGAGGCTTGTTTGTGAGGCTGAGAAACCTACACCATCCGTGCCACCTGCATCCGCTCGGTGCTATCTTGATCACTGCTAACAACCCCGGGGGCTGCTTACGCCTTGTATCCAGAGAGCAAGGAGCAAGCCAAGCCGTCTCTGCAGCACTCTCAGCGTCTGTACCGTATCAGCATTTTACGTCACTGATACCTACATTTGTGCTGCAGAAGAACTGGGAATGAATTATTGAATGTGCTGCTCTTGTGGGGGAGAAAAAACCTTAACATATGGCTGTCTCTAAGTGAGGCAACTTACTGCTGGATACTGTCAAAAACATTTTATAACTGGGAGCAACTGTTAGGCCTATACCCATGCAAATAAGTGATTCAAGTTAAATTGAAGGCAGTGGCAAACAGAGTGCATTTGATTTAAATCACTGGTCATGAAGCCTCAATTTAATCATTGTTTTCTACAAAAAATGCATCTTTGTTTGATATCCTCTATTCATTTAACTTCTTGAAACTTTGCACTTTTAAAGAAAGGTAAGGGCTTGGCTGTGTGTACGCAAACTTGCAGAGAGACAGTAGGGCTGATGGGTAGGTAATCAGGTCTGTTATCTCTCATCTCTGTATACTGCTGTTAACAAGGATGTTATCTCTGGAGATGACAAACTCTCCCTAGGCCTGAAGAAGGGCATTTGTGCCCGAAAGCTTGCAAAGAACAATTTTTCCAACTATTTAGGTGGTGTAATAAAAGATTTTACATCTACTCAAAGAACTTTGTCTGCCTGTGATCTCTGGAGACAAATCCACCATTTGAGAACTGAAACTAAGCATCACAGATGGGATCTTCTAGACTGAGCACCAAGTCCCACTGGGTTTCTTTAATCTTTACAATCTATAGAGGAGTCTGGGAACCCCATAAGATTGGACCCCTAATATAGTCCATGGCCTGTTGTGATGTATTTATAAAACTAAAGAAAGTTACATGAATATATTGTCTCAAATAGTATATATATAATTAGAAGTTATAATCCCTATTCTATGATTATATCTGTGAGCTTTATCAGATCTGAAATTAAAACTATATAAGTTATTTTTAAGCACTTAAAAAAATTTTTGATTTACATTTTTTTTTAAAATCAATTTATTTTAATTTATTTTATTTTTGTAATTGTTGATTTTTATCCACCCTGGTGGCAAGCCACAATAATCCCAGTTCCATGTTAGTCATTAAAGGAGTGTGGGTAACTTCTGACAGCATGTGATAAGCATTTCCAGATAGAAAGGGAAAACAGTGGGGGACTGACACGTGCCAAAGTTCCCTTTTGTAGTTGTGACGTGGAATCCTTGTATTTCAGTGTGTGCCGGTTATGGAGAGAATGTGCTCGTAGAATACTGAGAACGCAGCAGAGCATAGCCTGGGTATCTGCCCTTGAGCCTGGTCCGTCTGATACTCATTCGCTCGTCCGCACATTAGCAGAGGAACTTGAGGTAGGAGAAAATGTCACAATTACATTGATACTCGTGGTTGAGTTTCTAGCTACTGTGGCAAGATCTTTGAGCAGACTGCTGTTTCTGCTGACGTATTTTTCAGTCCTTCCGTAGTCTTTTTAAGTTTCATCATATATATATGAGGTCTGTTCAAAACATATCGAGACTGATGCTGTAGGAAACAAAAGATTTAATTTAGAGGGGTTTCAGCTTAATCTCCTTTGAAGTATGCTCCTTCTGCAGCCACACATTTCTCCCAACGTTTCTGCCATTGTTGGAAACACCTCTGATAAGCACCTCTGGTCAGTTGCATTTTGTTTTATAGTTTCCACATCACAAAATCTTCTTCCTTTCAAGGTTTTCTTTAGCTGAGGGAAGAGAAAAAGGTCACATGGGGCTGTATCGGGTGAATATGGAGGTTGCGGCACTTGTAGGATGTGGTATTTGGCTAAAAATTGCTTCACAAGCTGTGCTGAGTGGTCAGGCACATTGTCATGGTGAAGCATCAAAGAGTGGGACCTCCATTTATCTGGTTGTTTTTCTGGTCGTTTCATTCCCAAATTGCTGGTTAGAATTGAATGACATGAATCAACAGAAATTCCAACTTCTGCTATCTCTTGGACAGTCAATCAAACCAAACCAAACCACTGTTACATTTTCATCATTTCCTGAATGAATGTTGAAGGGCGTCCGGAACGCTCATCACTTTTGGCTGATGATTGTCCTTCTTTAAACCAATGATACCATTCAGAGACTCTTGCGTGGCTCATAGTGTCATCACCAAATGCTATTTTAAGTCATTCAGATGTTTCACTTGCCATTTTCCTGATTTTCATGCAAAATGTAATGCGTATACATTGTTCTGGACACTGACATAAAGAAAGGGGACATGAGATGCAAACTATCTTGCTTCAACTGCTGGCCACAGAAAACTGGGGAAACACCATGAGCTACAAACCTGTCCAGAGGAGTCCTAACATGCCCAGACATTAGAGCTGTGTGCAGTTTCAGTCGCTGAGTTGATTTGGCGGAGATTTGGCCCGATTTGGCAGCTGAATTTCTGAATCGAATCAGGAGACCCTTTAATCTCTCCGAATCAAATCAGAACCCTCTGAATTGATTCGGAGAGCTTTGATGATTCGGTCATAGACTCAACTTTAAATGTTTTTTCTATATACCTCAGGGTACCAGGTGGCTTGTGAATGCTGAGGTGGTGGGGTAGATGGAGCATGGAATTGTCCCCAGCATACTCAGTGGTAGACCCAGGAGTGGACCAGAAGCACTTCCGGTCCACTTCTGGGTTCGCTGCAGAGGATTCGGGGGGCCCCGGACTAGTTCCTCCTGGGTCTGGGGGGCAGCTCCACAGCTAATAACCGAGCTGGTGGGGTGTGGGGGGGGATCCCCTGTGTGCTCAGCAGACCCAGAAGTGGACTGAAAGTACTTCTGGTCCACTTCTGGTTCTGCCACTAAACACATGGGGGGGCTCCCCACTGCACTCCTGTGGGACGCTCTATCCACCCCACTATCTCAGCGCTCATGAGCTGCACCTGGTACCTTGAGGTATGTAGAAAAAAACATTTAAATTGTGTCTATGGCCGAATCAGTGTTGAAACTTCAGATTTGGATTTAGCCAAATCAAATTGGGACAGTGATCCAAATCAATTAATCAAATCACTGTACCCCAAATCAGGCTGAATCCAAATCGAATATGGCCCACTTTGCACACCCCTACCAGACACGTTCAGCAAAGCCATGCCCTTCACCCAATACTTGTACCAAAAAATCCACATTCAGTCTCAATACTTTTATAACAGACCTTGTATATCTGTCTCTCCCAAGAATCTTCTAGCTATATCATGGAGAAGGAATTTTAAAAAACAGTCTTTGGTCACACAACTCACAAGTCTCCCAGCATAGCTATGCTGACTTTGGACCTGACTTGGCGAAGTCAGAAAATATGACTGCCACAGCTAGTTACTAAACTTCATTTGGTAGAGCGTGACCAGAAAAGTATCAGATGTTTTCTAATTATTACCTGTAGCTTTCTCATCATGTATATTCAAGGTGATTTTTTTTACGTTCAGCAGTTATTTTTTCTACATAAAATACAAATATTTACTGTTTTAGCTGCTTCAAAGAACTTTGTAGCTTCCCTTGAAAAATGAGAACAGTGGTTAGAAAATGCTTAGAAAAATTCGTATGTTTATTATTCTGTATGCCCCTCATCAACATAGTAAGAATGAGAGAAAGTGTGGCTTATTTTGGCTTGGCGTGTTACTAAAAAGGATTAGTATATAAAAAAGCAGATTATCTCAAATGAGAGTTATTTAAGAGTGGATCACCAAGGCATTGCTGAAATGTTGGCTTTCTATAGAGCTGGCTCTGTATACCTCTTATTCATTTTGTAAATAATAGTGGGTCCCTGATAATAATTTTGGCTCTAAGCTTGTGTTTTATTTTATACCCAAGATATGTTATGTCATCAAAATCATTAGTATTTTCCACGGTTTGGCTTCACTGCCCAAGAGGACCATCAGAATGAGGTCTGCGATTGGGAGCATTCTTGAGAAATTCCAAGGAAAGAACAGCAACCAGGCACTGTCCAGACCCAAGGGGCTTAGCAGCATGTGGATTTCAGCAGTTTGATCAAATCACAATAAGTTGGTATCCAGAGAGACACCCTGACCCAGGTTGCAGCAAGCAGGGGCTTTTCTAACTGGGTTTTAAATTTTCTTTTGACTTCATAGAATCATAGAAAACAGGGCTGGAAGGGCCGTTAGGAAGTCATCCAGTCCAGCCCTCTGAAGGAGCATCCCCAACTAAACCATCCTAGTCAAGTATTTGTCTAACCTGCTTTTAAATAACCAGGGATGGGGACTATACAGCCTTTCTCTGTTCCAGTACTTAATCAGAACAAGACTGTTCTCCTAACTGTTCTTAATGCCCAAACTGAATTTTCCTTGGTGCATTTTAAGACCACTGCTCCTTGTTCAGTCCCCTGTGGTCTCTGTCCTTTTTGTAAGCACTCCTCAGGAATTTTAAGACTGTTATTGAATCCTCTCTGTCTTCTCTTCTCCAGATTAAATAACCCTTGTTCTTTCTGCTTTTTCTCTTAAGGCTTGTTTCCCAGCCTTCTGATCATTTTTGTTGTGCTCTGCTGGACCCTTTCCAGTTACTCATAGTAGTACAAGGTAGTGATAGCAACTTGGGAAGGAAAGTTCATTTTTTAACATGCCCATCTGTTGACATTCTTTAATTTGAGAGAGTATTTTAACCATATGTCATGATCTTCCCACAGTACTGAAGACTGCAGTACTATTAAATACATCTTGGAAATCCATTTGCCAGGCACCAGTTTCTAAGCTTTCTGAAGCAAGTCTGGGGTTCCAGGATACCAGCAGTTTGAATATAAACTTCAATATTTCATCTCTGGCCCTTATTTAGCCATAGTGAGCATGTCTTCACATGCATTAATGCTCTTTAGTTAATGCACAGTAAATCTAGTACCTCTATTGTGAGGTAAGAGGAAAATGCACATTATCCTGTCTTAATACACATCAACAAAAGAGCATGGTTTTTAGTGGTGCTTAATGTTCATTGGCCTATTTCAATAAGCATTAACTAAATAGCACGTTTTAGTGACACTTTAATTCGCGTTGAAGTGCATGTGTGGACGTGTCCTTAGGCATTAATCATTCTCTAGCATTCCATAGTGCTATTAAGTGAAAGAAGACCAGGAGCATCTTACCCAGGCTGTAGAAGAATGTGGACCACCAAATGAATAAAGCATTTCTGGTTACAAACAATGGATATAAAAATTAAGCATTAATCTAAAAATGCAGATGAACAGGTAAATGTAGTTGGATAAAAGGCTTTTTTGTTGACTGAAAAACAAGTTAGCCTTTCATGTGACAGGTGGGAAGCTAGACACAGAACTGTCTACTCCTGTGCCTGGTCAGCAGTAACACAGCTAATGTTTGATTAGGAATGTAATGCAGTTCCGTGTCTCTAAAGTGTATTGAGGTTCTTTGAAAAGGATTAGAAAAGAAGCCAATTTGTTATAGCCAGGACTTTCTCATCACTGGCTTTCAGGAATCTTCCTCTCATACATCTAGTCTGGATTAGTTGTCTTTGAGTCAAGGTGCTACAGCCTGCAGTTAAGTGGCAGAGTCTGTTTTTCTTATGTTTTCTTTTCTACTTTACAGAAAGTTCATGTTCTACCACAGACTGTGCTCTACATAGCAGATGCAGAGACTTTCAGTGGGCATGAAGACTGTCATGGACAAAAGAAAGGTAAATACTAAATCCATCTGTACCCCCTGTATTAAGAAAGCCTTGTCTGGTACAAGAGTAGAGTCAAATGCTTAAAGGAAAACATTGGGTAATGTGGTATCATCCTCACTTAGCATCAGAGGAAAGTAAATCACTAGGTAAAACAGAAGTGAAATTGTCATCTTGCATTCGCATCCATGTCAATACAGCTTATCCTATTCAGGGTACTGAATTTCACTGTACCTCTTTTGCATGCTGTAGTTTTGTAGTGTGTCTTAGTTGATAAGATTTGTCACATGCTGAAAAAGCTAGCCAGTGATGAGTTGCTTTGTTTAAATAGCCCAGGGTTGATTATAAGCCACTGTTTAATCCCTGTTCAAAGTCTTTTCTGTTATTACGTAGAGCAGAGGACTCTAAGTCCAGAGGCTGGGGCCCTGGGCCAATTACTTTAACCCTTCCTGTATCTCAGTTTACCCTTCTTCTCTTACAGCAAGAAAAAGAAATAGTAAAGAAACAGCAATTTCGTTAGAGAAACTATTGCCAAAACGATGCCAAGTTCTGGGGCTGGTCACCCCTGGAATTGTAGGTAAGAAGTAATGTCTAATTGGATAATACCCAGCTTTCAAGATGCTTATAGCTAGGTACAGGCATTCAGAAAGCCTGAGGCATATTCATGCTAAATTACATGGGTTTCTTTAAGTGGGCTACATTAGTTTGGGAGTAAACACAATTCCACCATTTCATGGGGAGGGGCCGGCAGGGCACAAAGGCTGCCTGCACTGGTGGAGGCCAACAACTTGGGGACTCTTCTGCATGCTTGCCGGAGACTGCCAAGGGGAGCCAGATGCAGCTGAGTGGAAGGCCATCTCTAATTGCCTGCTGGGCACACACCTCTTCCTGCTTCCTAGTCATCTATCAGGCAGATGTCAGCTGTGAGCAGCCAGCAAAAAGAAGTGTGCTTACCCCAGGACTGGACTGGAGTGGTTCCAGGAAGGATTTGGAGGCTTTCCCCCTCTACCCCTAGAGCTAGCACCAAGTTCCTAGCTGAAGTCCATTTTCCTGCAGCTTCAAGGATATGGTTGCCCCCCTCCCCAGGGACTGGAGCCTTGCACTCCACTGAGGGCTGGCAGTAGCACCCACACCTGCTCAGTGCCAGGCTGGACATGTGCCACAAGGCCTGCCAGTGGCAGCATCTGCTCAGGTCCAGGCTAAATGCACACACATACCCACACACCCTGAACCCCTGCGCCCTGCAGGGGGGCTTGAATGAATAGTTTCTTTCCTAATTATTTAGGAACGTAGTACTGAAGGGGAACTTCTGCACACCGTAACCAGTTGTGGCTATTGCAGACAGCTAAGCCACAATCCAGCTCAGAGACAGATTAAGCTTCATCTTAAAGTTAATGAGTCTCTTCCTGATTTCTCCAGTTGGAAGGCTATCTAGAATATTACTGCTTTCATGGTTAGAAACCTCTTTCCCAGATGGACCCTGTTCATGCCCAGTTAATGTCCATTTGTCATTATGCCCACATTATATAGCTTATGGCATTATCCTGTAGCTTAAATCAGTCTTTTCTCTCCCTTGTTTTTATCTCTCTCTGTGTATTTATAGAAAACAAGCCTCTTCCTTCTCAGTTTTTGGTTTGTTGAACCTAGCGAACTCTAAGCCCTTGTCTTTTCTCAGGAAATAAGCTAACTATTCCCCTGCTCATCTTGGCCTTTCTCTGCACCTGTTTAAGTTTGAATTTTTTGGATAAGTATAAATCCCATTTTCCAAAGTGAGATTGTCTGAGTTTAGTGGAAAATCAGTAGGACTTTGGCTTTTAAGTGCCTTCATCTCTTTGAAAAAAAATTACATTGCTTTTTCAAATAGATACGTTATTTCTGAAAACAGGATTTTGCAGAAAGAACCTGCTGGATGCAAGAAGCTGATTTTACCTGGTTTCTCTCTTAAGGTATATCACAATGTAGGCAAGATCATAGATATCAAAATAAGTAAGTTACTTACGTTACATGTCTGTATTATTAGCTACTCCTATGGGCTCACGTGGGAATCGGCCTCAAGAAATTGAAGATGGTGAAGCTGGCTTTGCTTTATTGTTCCCCAAAATTGATGGTGTGAAGATCCATACTTTTCACTTGTTTAAAGATCTGAAGAACAGAGTCTTTGATGAAAGTAAATTTGCTGAGGCAGGCAAGTCACTGTTTAATTTTATATCAGCTGCTTCATGTGTTATGGTATCAGATTTGTCGGTTCCTGAGGGTTGTGAGTTGCTTTATTTGTGACTGTTGCTGACATCAAGCAGACTTCTGGCCGAGTGGGTAAGTACAGTTACCCTGGAAGCATGCAGATGTGCACAATAGTCTGAGCTTGCCAGTAATGCTAGCACTGTGGGGTCCATCTCTTAGACTGTGGTGCTAATTCACAGCACCGTTATGATCAATAGATCACAATTGTTTATTGTTTTTACAAAGCCGTGTCCTCCAGAAATTATCCTCCTTCAGTTGAATGCCCGAGTGAGGATGTCATGATCTCTGGCACACTCGGTCCCTCTTAGAAACCTCCTATACATTCAAAAGGTCATCAGAAAATGGCCAGGGCTGTGCAACTTGGGCTGTGTCAGCTCCAGTTGCTTTTTAAAAATTAATATTCAGTGCACATAGTTCTTAGATGCTTAAAAATAAGAAGTAGGCTGGAGGGGAGGAGCCAGCAGAATTCCCCTTGCTGACTATAAAGTATAGCATAGAGTCAGCACACTGTGCACTCAGGGGAATAACTGACCCTGCAAGAGGAACTTGGCCACATCGGGGGTGGGGGACAGGGTTTATGAGCCTTTTTAATTTCTGGGAACTAACAGATACCTCGTTTGCAATTTCTGTGTGCCTGAGCAGTGCCACTGCCTGATGCATGGGTTTCCAAGGAAAGGTATTTACTCCATCATAAAAGTTTTCCCAGTGACACACTTACTGTGTTCCTCCCTGTAGTATTCAGAGTTCGGGTTGCTAAGTACAGTTCAAAAATAAAACATACCATTATTGCTGTGGAAGCAGAAAAGAGCTGAAGAAGGCCCAGGCAGTTCTCCTATGGAAGGTCAGTCTTCACATCCTGTGCAGAGAATCTCAGCACATGTGTTTTTGTACCCCTTACCTTTGTGTGCCTGGAAAATACATTCCATTTATCTCACTGCTGGAGGACCCAACTCAGCTTGCCTCTAGCTGCTGCTGCCACAGTAGTGAAATACTTTATGTAATATGCCAGCTATGGTGGGGAGCAGGGGAGGATATCATTAAAGATGCTTGGATTCCAGGGGCTGAGACCCTTTTTAAAGGTAGAAAGTTTGTTGTTTTTGTTTTATGTCTAGGTCTCAAGAACAATCCTGACCTTCGAGTGGTTCTTCTGTTCGGCTATAATTCCTGGCGGACAGGAGCAACTCGATTTCTTCACCAAGTTGTCAATCCTTTGAATGAAAAAAGTATCATTCTGGCTGGTGGGCATGTGGAGAACTTCACATCACTAACCTCAGAAAAGTGGGTACCTCATTCTGGATACCTGTGATGAAATATTGGAGCATCACAGATGAATGAAATCTCTATGAATAGAGCGGAGTCAGACAGCAGTGAAAGCCATGAAACAACTGTAGATGAGCTGTATTACTTTTGTTGTGGGGGGAGAAGGGAGTAGGAAGAGGAGGAGTACCCAAGGGCCAGCTTTATGTTCCAGATAGCATAATTTAATATTAGGAATGAAGTATTAGAAAGAAAGGCCGACTGGCACTAAATCTGCATTGAGAAAGATAATACAGGGCTGCAGCTTCATGTGGACTGTTACAAAAACAAAGCAGTAGATGCTCAAGTGCTAGAAACCAACCTGCAGGGGAATTATAGAGGCAAAACGTCTGCTTTGAAAAATTCCCATTAATGGGCCATCTTGAGAAATCTTCACCTGAAAGCAGTTGTCTTCTGTGTCCCCCTGCATGCCTTCTCACTCTCATTTCAGTGGTCAGAGCCCCATGCTTTAGCTAGTAAAAGTATAAAAGCCTGTTCCTTCTTCAGTGGGGACAATCTTGCAATTCTGTTAATGCTGGCTTTCAGGACTGTTGTCCCAGTTATTTCATCATTGGTTCACAAGTTCTTGCACGCTCCTCTTCCAGTTTGGGTGTGAAGTGCTCCTGGGCAGCACCTAGGGTTATTTTCTATATAAGTTTGTGATATAAAAGAGCTTTATAATTTACCTCCGTCTGGGGTTGGAGAAATCGACAATCCCTAATTTTCTTAAGCAGTGAATTTTTTGGTATTTGGAAACTTATTGGCTAGCAATGAAATGGTGCTTGTGTGCACCACTCCTGTCACCTATGCTCAGGTGCTGTGCTGGGAGTGTTCATAGTTTCATAGTTTCATAGTAGCTAGAGTCGGAAGGGACCTAGGTAGATCATCTAGTCCGACCCCCTGCCTTGGCAGGAAAGAGC
>NW_017728911.1:7071631-7077544 GCF_001723895.1 Crocodylus porosus | reverse complement strand
AGTGTCGAAAGCCTTCCGGAAGTCCAGAAAGACTACATCCACAGCAACCCCTGCGTCTAATGATTTGGTGACCTGATCGTAAAAGGCCACCATTACGCCCCATTATGCTTACTATTTGATGGCAACCAGCAGGGTATCCTACAAAACAGTGCTATCAATGGCTGAGCCTTGTCACAGCAAAGTGACTGAGGTCATCACCTGATAACACAGCATGTCCCAGGCAGCTGAGAAGAGGGGAGAAGCACCAGGACCCTGCAGATTTACTGACGGTCCATTCCCTCCTGCTCCCTTGTTCTGATAGTTGAACACTGAGCAGCCTGATTTGCCCAGTTTAGTAGGCCCTAATTCCCCAAACAGCTGAGCCTGGCTTATGAATGGGTGGTCCAAATTGCAGTTGGCTTGAAAAGGTATATTTCTGCCTCATCTCCAGCAAGGGATTCTTCCTTCTTTTGAGGGGTGGGAAAGACTTACCACTGGCTGGTATAAAGTGCCTCTGTGCACAGGGTGCATGCCAGTCTGGCCCTGATGCCAGACTGATGCCAGTTTGGCTGATTGGGCCAGTCTTGTGTGGATGGCAGTAAAGATCTCCTTGGAGCCTTGTCTGTTCTGTTAGTATAAACTTCTGCCACAGCCTGTACTGAAATCTAGAATGATTCCTCTGGAAACCTCTAATTTGGTGTGCATTACCTTTCAGTGGTAACAATCAGCCTGGTGATTCCTGTGGGGTCGTTGGATTGGCTTTCAGTGGACCCCAAATACAGAGTGCTACAGTTTTGTTAGACCAAGATGTTGTTGACGAGAGGACAGCAGAAGCAGCCATGCAGCGTCTCAAAGCAGCAAACATTCCAGAGCACAACACCATTGGCTTCATGTTTGCATGTGTGGGCAGGGGCTACCAGCATTATAAAACCAAGAGGAATCTTGAAGCAGATGCATTTAGAAAATTTTTTCCAAACGTTCCCCTCTTTGGCTTTTTTGGACATGGAGAAATAGGATGTGATCGAATAGTCACCGGGAATTTCATACTGAGAGAATGTAATGACATAAAGGATAATCTGCTCCATGGGTATACTACAGTTATGACTCTTATTCATCTTGGTTCAGCTAAGCCCAACCAGGTTTAAATGTGTTTTTTAAGCATCAGTTCAGCTCTTTGGTGGCTTCTGGGACAATGGATATGTTTGCAGTGAAGGCATCTTCCAGAATGTAAAGGAAATAGCTTTCTTGTAATGTTCTCAGATCTTGTAGTCAGAATAGAGTTTAATATAATAGGTGTGGGAAGACTTTGCATTTTGTGTAATAATGTGCACAAGTCAGTTGCAGGTAAATGTACATGTGATGGAATCTTGCAGTAGAAAGAAGTTTTCTTTTTCTAAATCTAGGATTTGCACATATGACAGTGAAGTCCCAAATTAACACAACAGTGTAGCAATGAAGTCAGTATTTGATGTAATGTATTCTATAAATATATATAAAACAGTCTGGGGAAAGCTACTGATGGTCATGTGATTGATTTCACTGAAACTGTTTTCAAGACAGACAGCTACACACCCTTTCCACATCTGGAATTGGATCCTGTTAACAAAAAGGCCTCTCTTTCTTAGGCGAGATGAGTGAGAATCTTTGGATGAGACTCGTGCCATATCCATTCAATAAAATACAAAATATGTAAGACGTGTAGTATTGTCTATATTAAGAAAGAAAAATGTGATATAAAGGAAAGCTCTCCAGTTATAAACTGACACGACTAAACACCTTGTAGTCAAACAGTTTTGAATATGTTATATACTCTTTACTTGTTTATATATTAGTCTCTGTAGGAGTGGGGTCATGGGGTGGAAGAGAAGAAAAAGGTGTTGCCTGTTTATCTCATTTTTACTTTAATGGACATGTTTTTTCCCCCCAGGCTTCTCTGGGTTGAAGTTCTTAAATGTGCCATTTTCCATGGTTTCTCATTTGCATCAGTACAGCTAGTGGTACTTCAGATTGTTCTGTCAGTGGAGCTTTATTATAATTTAAATATTTTTCCTTAATCAGTGAAAATAAAGATGAGAAAAAATTACTCATGTTTTGCTGTATTTCACACCATCTCCAAATACCAGATGTGGCATGAAAGATGGGATGATGGGCCAGTGTCAGCCCCATGGGGACATTGCACCAAACTGATACAGCAGGGAAATCCCAATTCAAGATAAAATAATGCTGTCTCCCATGGGATGGGAAGGCTTGTTTTGTTTTAGGACAGTCTGTTGCACTGTGACCTATTGATAACTGCTGTCCGTAGTACACACCTTGTAACATTTGCCATGACATGTCCTGTTGCCAAAACTTGTCACCAATATTCATTCTCATAGTGACACTGACACTAATCTGTTCTGTGTTGAGGGAAAAAATCAGGGTTCAATCTCTCTTCTCCCACGTGGCTCTCCAATTAGGAAACGTCATACAGTTGCTTTTCCTTGTTTCTACCTCTGGTAAAATCTAGATCTCTTACCCATCTGTTAGAACATCATATGTGCACTGTACTCCTTACTTTTTATTTAGCTTCTTTCTACTTCAATAACCATCTGTCATTGGCTTCTGGGAAGGGTTTATGGTATGAAATTATATACCTGCTCCCAGTCAATAATGGTGCAATTCTGGCTGTAGCAGCAGCGGGTAAAGAGAAAAGCTTGAGTTAAGGACTTTTTAATGGGAGTGCATATTTCAGAGAGGGGCCTGAACACAAGATTACTGTACCAGCACTAAGCTTGAAACCAGCACTAAGAAACTGAGTGTTGTGCTGCAGATCAGAGACTTTTCTGATCCTAGGCTTTTGGTAACTGAAATCATTATAATGCTGGTATAGTAGGTGGCTATGATACAAATTTCACTTAAGTCACTCAGAGGTTTTACATTGATTTCCAAGCAGCTTTGAGCAGAGCTCTAAATCAACTGTTTCTTTGGCTTTTGAAATTAGAATGCATACGAACTGTGCTCTGAACTCCTTATGGTTTATAGAAAAGTATAGATAGGTCTGGCATAAAAAATTCTTATTATCCCATTTAACTGTATTTTGCAGTGTTTGATATGTTAAGGTCCTTTTAAAGGGGGAATTTTCAGTGAGGCTTTTTGACTTTCCCATAGAGTTGGGGATTGCCACCTCTGAAGATATTCCCTTCAGTCATATTTTTACTACTGTTTAACTTGGATGAAGATTTAACTAAGGAAACAGTCCATATACTTTTGTGCAGCTTATCTTAAACCATCATCTTTGAAAACTGGTGATCAGGAGGGGTCCCAAGTGATTAAAAACGGCAAACATACTGCCCATATTTAAGAAAGAAAAAAGAGGATCCAGGGAACTACAGACCAGTCAGCATCACCTCAGTCCCTGGAAAAATTGAGCAGATCCTCAAGGAACCCATTTGTAAGCACTTGGAGGAGAAAAGGGTGATTAGGAACTATCAGCATGAATTCACCAGGGGCAAAGTCATGCCTGACCAACTGGATTGCCTTCTGTGACAAGGTGACTGGCTCAGTGGATGCAGAGAGACCAGTGGATGTGGTGTACCTTGATTTTAGCAAGGCTTTTGATGTGGTCTGCCACAGCATTCTCACAGGTAAGTTAAGGAAGTATGGGCCGAATGAATGGCCTGTAAGGTGGATAGAAAACTGGCTGGAGCATCAGGCAATCAATGGCTCAATGTCTAGTTGGCAGCCGGTATCAAATGGAGTCCCCCAGGGATCAGTCCTGAGGCCAGTTTTGTTTAATGTCTTAATCAATGACCTGGAAGATGGGATGGAGTGTACCCTCCGGAAGTCTGCAGATGACACCAAGGTGGGGAGAGTAGAAGATACACTGGAGATTAGGACTAGGATTCAGAGTGACTTGGACAAATTGGATGACTGGGCCAAAAGGAATCTCATGAGGTTCAGCAAGGACAAGCACAAAGTCCTGCACTTAGGATGGGACAATTCCATGCACCAGCACAGCCTGGGGGCTGACTGGCTGGGCAGCAGCTCTGTAGAAAAGGACCTGGGAGTTACAGTGGACAATAAGCTGAACATGAGTCAGCAGTGTGCCCTAGTTACCAAGAAAGCTAACAGCATACTGGGCTGCACTGGTAGGTGCGTTGCCAGTAGGTCAGGGAAAGTGATTATTCCCCTCTGTTCAGCACTGGTGAGGCCACATCTGGAATACTGTGTTCAGTTTTGGGCACCCCACTACAGGAAGGATGTGGACAAATTGGAGGGAGTTCAGAGAGCAACAAAAATGGTGTGGGGGGCTGAGGGACATGACTTATGAGGAGAGGCTGAGGGAACAGCTTATTTAGCCTAGAGAAGAGAGGACTCAGAGGGGATTTAATAGCAGCTTTTAACTACCTGAAGGGGGGGTTGAAAGAGGATGGAGACTGTTCCCAGTGGTGGCAGAAGACGGAACAAGGAGCAATGGCCTCAAGTTGCAGCAAGGGAAGTTTAGATGTTAGGAAGAATTTTCTCACTAGGAGAATAGTAAACCACTGGAACAGGTTACCCAGAGAGGTGGTGGAGTCTCCATCCTTGGGGGTTTTCAGAACATGGCTGAACAAAGCTTTGACTTGGATGATATAGTTGGGGCTGCTCCTGCTTTGAGCAGGGCAGGAGGTTGGACTAGATGACCTCCTGAGGTGCCTTCCAACCCTAATTTTTTATGATTTTTAAGATGTGCCAAATAGCTGCTTGAAATTTGTGCCAACTGCTTGAGTTTTGTAAGCCTTGCACAGCATGCACCTTACTCATTCTTCCTCACTATACCTTGGGTGTACAAATGGCAGCCTCCTCTGTGTTTCCTTTTGTAATAAATATGAAATATTTAAAAAGGGGATACACTTTTTTCTGAATTACATACAGTGGCTGAAATGCGCCCTTCAAAGGACTCATCTGGCAAAAGCTGTGTCTGGGGAATTAGGATTTTTATATGCACTCTATGGGTATGTCCCCATGAGCAGGAACATGCATTTCCCCACGGACAAATAGCAGCAGCACATAGTTGTCCCTTGCACGCATGCTCTGGAGCGCAGCAAATTACCTGGGCTCCCAGGGGCCTCCTGGGGCTGCAGCAGCAGTGATCCACATGTGCAGAACCTGGCTAGCAGCCAGAGAGTGACTGCAGCCGACCTGGCTCCAGTTTTGGGCAGCGCATGCTGCAGCCATGTGTGCCACCCCACTTTTTTCTGGTGCAGGTTTTTCAGATACTGGAATTTCCCAGTATCTAATTTTGCCACCACACTGCAAATACACAGCGCAGCAAACAGAATCATGAGCACCATGTGCATTTCACAGCACCTCAAAAGGCTTTGAGATGTTGCAAACTGTATGTTTCTGCTCACAGGGATGCAGCTTATATGGCTACTTCTAATGCAGCTTTGCAAGGGTGACCTATTAGAAGGGAAGAGATTGGAAGCCACACAGCACTGAAAGGGGTTTTAACCCACAGAAACCTGTTGATCCCAACTTTTTGTTGCATTTTGCGCCTGAAGATTTGACCAGGTTATTAATAGAGAAACCTTATTATACAAATGAGTGAGTCAGGGTGAGTCATGTCCTCTTGGCAGGGATCATGCAAATGATAAAACTGACTTTCAGCTATGGCAAAGGTGCCTGGTGAGACCATGAGAAATGTGTGTTGAAAAGTATGTTTTCTTATTAACTTCTCAGTTAAAAATCCAGCTCTGCTGTGTATCAAATGGGATCCTGGAATTCTCTGCTGAGGGGAAGTAGGGAAATAATGTTCGGAGTAGCAGAAGAAGAAAACAATCAGTATAACATGGCTTTATGTGGCATAGGATTCTTTTCATAGTTTCATAGTTTCTAGGGTGGAAGGGAGCTGAGCAGATCATCTAGTCCGACCCCCTGCCATGGCAGGAAAGAGTACTGGGGTCAAACGACCCC
>NW_017728911.1:7054092-7070926 GCF_001723895.1 Crocodylus porosus | reverse complement strand
TGAGAGCCCTGGGGGACCCCACTGCCCACGTCCTTCCAGGTTGAGAAGGACCCATCCACTACCACCCTCTGGGTGCGGCCCTCCAGCCAGCTGGTGACCCATTTGACTGTGTGGGTGTCTACACCGCAGCCCCCCAGTTTCTTAATGAGAACGGGGTGAGAGACAGTGTCGAAAGCCTTCCGGAAGTCCAGGAAGACTATGTCCACTGCTACCCCTGCGTCTAACGATCTGGTGATCTGATCGTAAAAGGTCACCAGGTTGGTCTGACAGGACCTGCCACTGATGAACCCGTGTTGGTTTGAAAGATCCTATGTACATTTTAGGTCCCTTTTGAGGTAACATGCAAAAAAGGAAGTGGTCAAATGATCAGTGTTGCTCTATATGCAATATGTTTTGAAAAAAGTCTTTATCTTGTGTATGCTGAGAAATTAACATTCAGGGGTGTCATTGGGTAGACAGAGAGGAGCCTTTAAAGTGGCTTTTGTTAGGAGTGGCCTATGAAGTTAATGTTTGAGAGAACACTAGAGTTCCTCCACAATAATGGAAACAGCGATTTCTTGCCTTTTTTAGGCTCCACAGTAATTTCTAATTTTTTTCATTGCTCTGCAAATAAATAGAGGTATAAAAACTGTGTGAATCAGTCATGAGAGAATATTTCTCTTAAGCATTGGCCCAAATATAAAAAAAAGAGAGAGAGAGAGCGTAAGCTGCTGGCAGTCTACACTAAATACTTTACTTTGTGCATTTCAGTTGATATACAGATACATAGATAGCTTTTTACACAGGCTATGATCAGAAAAAAGAAAGCAAGAAGAGACATGGACTTTTGATAATAACAAGGTAGCAGTTTTTTGTACAATAAAGAAAAACAGTTTCAGTTTTTTTCGGTGTCCTTTTGGTATCTGTGTGCTCTTTCTCTTTAAAATAAGAAAGGTAGCCCTGCTTGCTTGCTAAAAGGTATGAACCTCCTCCTCAATGGAGAAAAAAATGATAAATGATTTATGTCTAGGTGCTTTTGACTTATTTGGTATTACCTGGGGCAAAGGGGTATGCCTTATCTTTTCTATAGCTCTTCAGTTTACCATCTAGCTGCTATCAAGAAGAATTATGAGATTGTGCATTTTGACCTTACAAAACTACAAAATTGGTTTCTCCAATAAAACTTAGGGAATCATCAAGTAACCTGATTCGTGTATTTTACAGAATTATAATAGAGTTCGCAACTGGCAATCCTGGACTCTAAAGTAGCTCTACCAGAAGTGGAAAAACTGCAAGCCAAGCCCCAGTTTCCTCTAGCAACAATTTAAAATATTCTGGTACTGTGTCTACATCTGAAAGAAGCCAAATGCCAGTGGAACGTGATGTTGTAGGGCTTTTCCATGGTAATGTGTAAAAGAGATAGTAATGCCATAATATACCCATAACCACTGTTCGTAAGAGATCTCCTCATGCAGCTGTTCCTTCTGCTTTGGTATTTCCTCTTTTATAATTTACACCAGGGCTGTCCAACTAGCAGCCCATGAGTTGTATGTGCCCCCTGAAGGGTTAGCATGCAGGCTGAAGGGTCCTGGGCTGACTGCTACCCCCACCCCCTTCTTCCTCAGCTGCTCCTATCCCAGTGCCCCAGCCCAGCACAGCAAAGTGGGCAAAGGTGCCTGCACTGGAGGTTTTTGGCGTGTACAAACAGGAGAGTGGGACTGGGTTCTGCATGAGTGAGTGGGAAGTGGGGGAAGACAGGCTTCCTGTGCTGTGGGAGCTGGGAGGGGGAGGCCACCTATGTGCGCAGTCGGAAGAGAGGGGAGCTGGGCTGCCTGCACTGTGCAAGCTGTCCTGTTCAGGTGGTGGAAGGTGGCAGGGTGTATTTGACAGCCTAAGTGGTGGTGAGGAGCCAGAGGGTGCCTGTCCACGTGACTTGTGACCCCAGGGTCTGTGGCCTGCACAGCAAGCAGCCCCCAAGCCTGGCCCCTGGCTGCCTGGAATGAGATCTTTTGTTCTCTTCGGTTTTGGGGTTATCTTTTCCATTCGGAGAACACTAATCAATACTGATAACTCACAGAGTGAGAATGGTGCTTATGTCTGAAATGACTGAATGGGGCAAATATTTTCTGTATCGCACCTGCCACCCATCTCCCTTTTTAGATGCCTGGGCCATTCTATTAAAGCTCATCTCCCTCCCTTTTCTGTTTTGAAATGAATCCTGAAAGGAAGAACAGAATTGGGATTTTGCGCAGTGAGTGATGAAAGAGCTGGGCTTTCTAACGCTTCTTTCTGAATCTTTAGAGCAGATAGTAGATTTTGCTCTATAACCCCCCTGGGTGTTGGTATACGAGCTGAAACAAGCATCAGAAGAGGAGACTAATGTTTGCCTAGTGTTGTTCCTCTCTTTGGCATGCTCTGCCACCCCGACAGCAAGGCTGTGTACTGGGGACAGCCAGGCAGCATTTTGATTTAGGGCTGTAACTGTTTCCCAAATGAGCTCTCACATGGTAAGGGAAACCTCTCTTCAGAGATTTTGGAAGGCAGAGGTGCTCCTCAGGCACAACGCTGTAGCTATGACAATAGTTTTGTCAAACCATGTAATAATGATCTTTTGCTACTGAATCATTTTTTAGTTTTTTCCAGAAATGTGGACCAATGGCTTCATACAATGTTATTGTGTTGGAAATCATGTTGACCACCATGTTTTTCGTGTGGTATTTGGGCCACTTTAAATGAAGTTGTAGTCTGTTTTCACTTGGAGATTTAAGACATATTGATGTGGCTCGTGTACTGCTATGATTATTTTTAAACCCCACATATGCCACTGAGCTGAGTGACTCTGTAAACATTAATAGAGCTTCATCCACAGACTGCACTGTTTTATGGACTGATCTGCTGGCAGTTAAGCATTGCGTTGGTTGATTTTCTCTAAGTTTCTGTGTAAATATTTTTCTGATTAGTTGTGGATAAATTTGCCATATTCCTCTATGAAGCGAGAGGGGCTTTGAGTGTTTAAAGAGTAAGATTTCAGTACATTTTTTAACTGGCTTTTCTAGAATTATTCCCTTCAGTAATTTCCATTCACCCTGATTAAAGACCTTTTCCACCTCTAACGAAAATAAAATATCTGCCTTTGCCTTTAGTAAAATCAAAGGGATTACAGCCAGTCGCCTAGGGAAGTTATCTAATAGCAGTCTTCCCTGATTGATTCCCAGTTGGTGTATGCTGGTTATTTTAAGTAAAATTGATTCCAAGTTGGCTGCCAACACCTTTGCAAAATTCTTAAACTCTGTATTTAACAGTGAGATCTGTCTATGTGTAGTAACTTCAGTTTTATCACTTCTGACCTTTAATATCACAGCAATATTGGCTTCTTTCCTACTATTGGCTAAAGTTTGGAAGTCCTGAATAATGTTTAGAAGATTGGTAAGTTTGCAAAGAAAGTGACTCATCAGAAACATGTACAATTCAACAGAGAACCTGTCTGGGCAACACCCCTTTCCTGAGAGTGAGACTGACTTGCCTCCCTCCCATTCATTCTGCATGGGGTCAGATATAACTCGGAAGCCAGCTTCTCCAGTGTAGTGGAGCTCGCTGTTTTGTTCTCTCATCCCAGTCATGGTACCTATCTTTCCTAAATATTTATGGCCTTTGTTTCCCATCTCAATGTAGTTTTGTCTGAACTGATATAACACATTTTCTGTTTCTTCTAACAAGGAGGCATGAAGCAGGCCCCACAGGGAGATAGATTTCTTTACATTTTTTCTTTCACCTATTTTTTTATGCAAAATTATGTTTTTTATTTCAGAGAGGAGAAATCTGTGTTCTGCATGTCTTTCCCTCCCAATAGTAGAAACTGTCTGCAATAACTTTCCCCTTAACCCTGCTTTGTAAGTCCCACATACTGTATTGGGAGCTAGCTTGCCATTTTTATCATCATATAAATACATTTTAGATCTGCTAATGATGGCACCCCAGGCTGCAAACCCATTAAAAAATGCATTGTGCCATTCCCAGCTGCTATGACTTCTGCTGCCCAGCCTATGTCTGTGTATAGTCATGACAGGAATAGGGACTGACTGGATCAGCTCACCTCCCTCTGTACTGATTAGAAAATCCCTTAAGTGGGTAGACAAAGATATAGAAGGCATTTGAATGAATAGCAAAGGTAGGTGTGAATAAAATAAATAATCCTTTGCTGATGGCTTCCCCATCATCCAGGATTCAAATACCCCCAACTGGAAAAGGTTTTGTTTCCAATATGGGGTATGGGAATTGAATTCCTCTCTTCTATGGTCTGAAATAACAGTAGGCTTTAGGATGAGATTTAAATCTCCTTCAGTAATGAGATCCTCAGAAAGAAATGTCAAGAAAGGAACAAAAGCATTGAGGAAGGTCCCTTGCTCAGTATTAGGGGCATATACCAAATGCAAGGTAATTACTCTGCCCAGCAGTTTTTCTTTAACAATTATAAATCTCATTTTGACATTTTTTATTGCAAGTTGAAGTCTCTGAGCTAGAAAGTGATGTTTTGAATCACTGTTTAAAAAAATATAAGTACGGTACTGATGTTAGCTGCAGAGAGAGATGAGAAGGTACTTTTTTCCACATCTGGTGAGTATTCCTGAAATCAGTCAAATTTGGGACATGTATTCTAAATATACTTTGGAAAACACTGGATTTGGCCAGCCTCTGGGCTCCTTTGAGAAATGCTTCTGAATTTTCTGTGACGGGGTGATCAGGTGAAAGAACCTTCTATGAGAAGCCTTTCATACTCCTTACATAGTGAAAAACATGCTGCGATTATCTCATGATCCCTATGTGGTGAGAAACCTCTAAGATTATGTCATGCTTCCTAACTGCACATTTGAAAAGGTGGGGTGGGGGCAACCAGCTGATGTAACTATTTGGTAGCAAAAGGTTTGAGATGCATTTGTTGGGAAAAATCCCACAGTCAAAAGCTGGTCCAAGTGCTTTCCATACAATTTCCCTTTGCAAACAGCCTGAAACTCCGAGAAATGTAACTGTTTTTCCTTATGGCCTAGCTGCAGATCTCTCCCAGCACATTAGCAAACCCCCTATTTGTTTCTAATTTTTTCTTCACGCATCCTGCTTAGCATGCTCTCCCATACACCTGTTATATGTTTATGGTTGCTCTGCACATTGTTCTGCCATGGTTCCTCTGTTTTACTGCTTTATTCTGTTATTTCTGAAAAGTAAACACAAGTGTGTTTGTTCTCAGTGCAAAAGACCCATTTCAGGCCCCTTTCCTCCTCCAGCAGAGCCCCGCCACTTCATTTGGAATGTACTCACTGTTGCAGCCATTGCTGCTGGTGGTCTCAGTCAAGCTGGCACCACACTCAGTTGAACTGGTCCTTGGAACGTGGGCCTTCCTGTCCACAAGCGAGTGACAAAACAACCCCAGAAAGGCAAGAGAGAAAGAGCATGAGAAAAACTGATCACAGATGACAGGTGCCTGTAACGAAGGGTGCTTTCACTGATAGTTACATTAGTCCTTTGCTGTTTCAAAGAACTTGACAAAGTTTAATTTGGCCTACTTCAGTGAGGTAGGCCAAAGATCAATCACATCTTAGAGAAGGAAGAATGGAGAAAAGAAACATTTGCTCAAGACTACAGAGTGTATCTGTGTCACAGCCAGACTAGTGCAGTGGTGCTCTCTACCTTTTGGCCCTGTGGGCCAGATAAATGGCTCAGGGCTGGTTCATGGGCTGAATTGGCCCTGGGCACCCAGACTGGGCTCCTTGTTTTCTACCCAGAGTCAAGCCCCACACCACTTGTCCCTGCACTGCCTTCCCCTCCCCAGACCACCTGAATGGGGCTGTGTGTGCCCCAATTGTGCCCTGCAGCCTCTGCCCAATCCAGCATACCAGGATCAGGACCTGCCACCTCCATCTGAGCCAGCACACTGGGATCAGCACTTGCATGCCCAATCCAGAGCACAGGGCTATGTTAGCCAGCTTGTGGGGCTCCCCACAGGTCAGGAAATTTGGCAGCAGGGGAACAGCAACTGCTGCCACCACTTCCCTGCTGCCAAACTTCCCAACCTGTGACTACACAGGCCAGGTGACATGGCTCTGCAGGTTGAACACCCCTGAACTAGTGACTGGCTTTCAAACCCAAACTAACATCCTCAGTCCAGGCTGCCTTTCTCGAGACTTTAATATATAATTTAAAAGTATCACAAGGCTATTTAATTTGTCATTGAAAATCTATTAACATACCCTTTCAAAATGGTAAGGAGTGTGATGTGCTTTCCAAACCCATTTTCTGAGGCAAAGCAGCTATTAAGAAGAACTAAGCTCGCTCTCTTCGTTTAACACCTAGACATATGCTGTCCTGAGAAAAGCTGTTAGTTTTGCTCCTTTCTGTCCAGTTTGTGTCCTGTGGCGGCATCAACTCCTCCACTAAATCTGTTGCCTTGGATAGCACTTATGGCTCTGTTCCTGGAGTCTGTGGTTTAAAAAGGATAGATGCCTCTGCTCTGGTCTGTTAATATGCACTTCTCTTACAGTTTATCTGACCCATCAATGGGTTTATATTGTAATTATAGCAATAATTCAAGATTTATTTTCATTATTCCTAATCAGCGATGTAACTGGGGCAGGGTGACCAGGACAGCTACCCTGAGTGCCAAGTTGGGGATGAGGGGGAAAAACAACTGCTGCTGCAGCTGCACACCCATGCCAGCCAGAAGTCACTGCAGGCCCTGTGTATTGCATCTGCCCTGGGCACCCAGCTGCGTCATTATGCCTCTGTTCCTAATGTTCCTTCTGCTTCCTTCAGGCTATATTTTTGCTTTTAAAGCCCCTTAACTTAATCCAGTTAAAAACTTAATCTTGTGGAATCATGGCTGCAAACAGATGTTGACTTTGTGCCAACAAAAACATTTTTATAGAGGCACAAAATGAAAGCAAATGGATGTCCATGCCCTTTGTCATGCCACAAAGCCAAATTTCATGGCTGCAACAAGAGGTCAATAAATGAATGCCACTCTTTTGTGGTGGACATCTGTTGGTTTGAAGGCAGGAGAGTGCAGGTGGAACAAGACATCAAGCAGGCCCAGGGCTTTAGGGGCCTGATTCTGTAGAGGAATTCCCAGGACACCGCATCAGGCCCTGAAGCCCTAGGAGCACCTGCCCTGGATTCCCCACTTGCAGAGGCACACCCCTGCATCAGAATCCCCGGATGAGACTTGGCAAGAAAAAAAAAAAACCCATGTGCAGAGGTGCACCCCAAGCGGTATCCTATGGGGCCTGGAAAATGGAAAACATGCAGAAAAGTGACACACTCTCCGTCTTGCCCAGCCAGTGCTCTGATTTTTAGAATCAGACCATTTGTGTTTGCAGTATAAATATTTAGTTACCTTCTCTAAAGTGTAGGTGATCATGGTGATGTCAGGTGCCAGAAGCTGAGGAGAATTTAACAGATCCTGACCTGGTGAGCTTTTAGAAGGGACAGAGTGGGCATCACCACATCACCATTTTAGGCTCCCTCTTCTGAAGAGTCAGAATTAGTGTTTGCTCTTTATAGAACCAGAACACTTCTGAATACAGCCTAGTCCTGCTTAAGTAAATGGCAGAAAATCTTGAAGACTCTTGAGAAGCAGGGCTGGGCTTTTTTAGAAAGCCTTTAAAAATAAAACTCTACAGAGGGCCTAGTTTTTTACCTTTGAAAGTCCATGGTGGTTTTGCCATTTATTTCAGTGTAAGAAGGATGGGGTCAGGCTTTCCCCTGTCATGAGAAGGCAGTCCAGATAATGTCTGGGCTATGGGAACTGTGGACATTTCAGAACTCTGCTCTGTGCATAGCCAATCTGTCTTTACCTAGCTTTGTTCATTTAGTTCTCTCTTCACCTGTCTCTGTCCACTCCCTCATCCTCTTTTCTTTTCCATTCCTGTCCATTTTCATCTGTTCCTTTACATAATATTTCCTATTTGACTTAGCCATTCCTTCACTTCCCTCTTATCACTTTCCATCACTGTCTCCTCCTACCCACTTCAAATGCTCCTCTTCTCTTTCAGCACTGATCTATAATTTTCCTTCTGAATACAGGTTCTGCTTCCTAAAATGTATTGTCCTGACATAACTCAGGAAATAATACCTTCAAAACCATAGCTACAACAGCAGATTGTTGGCAGGCTGAATAGGTAAATCAGGGTCCATGTCTACTGAACCTTTTTCAGAGCGCAGCTGACAACAATTAGATGATTCGGGACCGGTTCCTGCACTTACACAGATTTGTTTCTGCTGCAGCCTTTCTTTAGGATGAGCCACCTTCCCTGTCATTCCTAAGAATTTTTTTTTAAAAAGGGCAGGGGGGGCATAGTTTATTTTCCTTTATCCTGGAAGTAAGATGGGTCCCCCCATGGTCCTTATTTGCTGTGTGATTTTTAGCTCTTTAATTTCCCCAGAGGTAGGTTAGGCTGAATACTACTTCCTTACTTCATGGAGGTAGGAAAGGTTTTAATACATTGAATTGGAGGGTTGAAAGGGACCTGGCCTCCATAGCAAAGGAAAATATTTATTCTCCTTCTTTAAGGCAATCTGTCAGTTATTTGAAAATTGTTTTTACACCCCCTTAATCTTTGTCTCTCCAAACTGAATAGATTTAGTTTCTTTAGCTTTTTCACATTCCAACCTCTTTCATATTTTTGTTGCTTTCTTCTGGATCCTCTTCACTTTTTCTACAACCTCTCTACAACCTTCACTTTTTCTACAACAGAGCCATACAAACACAATACTAATATGTAAGTAAATATGATGGAGAAAGCCACTTTCCTTTATGAGATTTCAATTCTAGATCAAAGGCTCAGGTTGAAAACATATGAACTAGCAGAAATTTGATATCACAACTTTACTTTTATACTCTTCAAGCCAAATCTTCCTGTTCAAGAGGACAAACCAGAAATGACATAGACCCCAGTCCCTACATAACTCCAGAAACTTGACTGGTATATGTGGTAGCTTGATTTTTAGACAGCAATGTGTTTTAAGCCAAGCATAACCCCATGTAAAAGAAGGTTATTAACCACAGCTGCAGTGATTAGCCTTGTTTATAACTCTGAAGCAATAAGAGCAGATTGAATCACTCTGAAAAAATCCGTGATTTGCTGATCAGCTCACTAAAGAGTCAACTATTTTCATCTAGCAAACTTTTCTTGTCCTGAGCCTCCAGGAGAAATCGTAGCTACCGCAGCAAGCATCTGAAGAATAAAATGATCTGCAGTGCAAGACTAAGATTATCCTTATAAAATGTTGGATGTTTCTTTATGGTTTGACAAATCAGCTCCTATTATATAAGATTTCCCATAGTAGTCTGAGTAATACACTGGATTTAATGGTGTATCTTTATACCAAAGCTGTATAGGTCTCATTTGAAAGTTCTTCATGTTGGGGGACTGGCAGGGTTTTGTGCAGTGTTATGTGAATCTCTGAATACCGGGTCCATTTAGCTGCAGCCTTGGTGGGCTGTGCCTTCAGTGCATGGAGTTGGGAAAAGAGGGAGGAAAGGAAATGAGAGAGAGCCTGTTGTATGCTTGACCACTCCAGCTATGTACTTGTCTCCCAGTAGATGCTGTTGTGCTTTTTTCTCTTTTTTTTCCAACTATTTTTCTCCCCAGAAGCAAATCTTAGTTCTAAAGATCTGTAAGACTTCTGGCATGCATTCTAAATGGCAAGTGAAAGCCTTGCTTTTCTTATTATTTTAAATATTTAATGAAATCTATTTTCTTCCCACTAATGAGCAGGATTAAGTTTAACTAAAATGATGTGCCAAGGTTGGGGTGTACTTTACAACAACTTCCTGATATTGAGATTATCTTAATGAAATTGTTCCCTCTTTTAACTGTATGTATGTTGAGAGAGAAAAATGAGCGTTTAGTGAGTTTCCATTACAGCAACCGACGTGAAACAAGCCTGGCTATTCTAAGTGTTTGGTTTGTTAAAGGGTCTTGTATTGGATAGGTCAAGTCTGCTGTGCAGAAGGCCAATGTAGATATGGAAGGAATTTTTTTTTACTGTTGTTTGATTTAAACAAACTGAAATTCAGACTGAACTTATTTATGACCTTGGCTGTTGGCTATGATTCTTCCCTTTAGTTTCCTGTTTCTTCCTCTACTGTTCCTGGGTTGGAGTTAATGGAATTCACTTAGTGGGTTGCCAATACAAAATCTCTGCTTTTGTCATGACCAGCACAGCCACATGAGCCATAGTTTAGTCAAAATGTGGTACTTTAGCTGTAAAAAATAAAACATGGCCTAGACGGTTTTAGTTTTCAAAAGTACCTAAGGCCTGTTAACTTCCTTTGGGAGCTAGGCTCCTGTGTAACTTAGATGCTTTGGAAAATTTCAGCTGCAACAGATGTGGTTTCAAATCTTTGCAAACTGGCAATGTAAAAGTGAGTTATACCTTAACTGGTGTTATCTGAGGCCAGATACACTCTTTGTAGTATGCTTGTTTCCTTTCCTAGCTAAAGGTATAAGTGACTACTGATGGGGGGGGGAAGCTTTAAAAAAGAGGCATTCTGAAGAACTGCAAACTAGAAAATAAAATATTAAGACCAGAAAGATGACACATGCACATTAATTATGCTGAATGCCCTAGCATGCCTTATGGATAATTCATTCCATAATTTCACATTCAAATAATTAGTACGTGATTACCAGAAAATATTTCTACTTGATTGAACAGCTTCAACACTCTGAAGTGCTTTTACCTGCAAAAGAAGTAAAATGTTCCAATTACAAGTACCCCTAGAAGAACAACTGAAGCCAAGAAAGCTGCAAACAGGTCAACTGTAGCTTGTGTCTTGATGTTGGGCAGCAAAACTTCTTCACAACGGGCTCCTGTATAATTTTCAATACATCTGTGAAAACACGTTTTATACAAATTAATTCTTGTCTGCTTCTGTCCCTTTGGTGGGAAGAGGACTTGCTTTCTGACTCGGGTACAATTCAGCATTTATATTCATTTCCATAACAGGTTCCTGATGAAATAAGTACATAAATACTCTATAAAGAGTAACAAGAACTTGACAGCATCCCCTTTAACTTTGTAACATTATTGATGCTTCTTTATCCCATGCCATTCTCTGCTAAATTATTCCAAACTACCCTTTCCTAAATGTTGCTAAATCACTATGCTTTCCACAGGAGACCCTGTGGAAGGGGCAATTGTATTTAGTTAACCAACTGAACTTGGATAGGTTTAATTTCCCACCACATCTTGTCAGCTGACATGGTGTTTTTTGGGACACAGAGGGGGCGGGGCAGTGAACACAGCCCTGCAAATGCAAAGAAGCCCTAAAAATAACTCAAATGATACTTCTCTTGCCTTCCTGCCTGCATTTCCTGCATAGTTAGCTTCCTCTTGTTTGAGAGCTCTTACTGCCAGTTATGACACATCAAGGGAATGGGTATTTATTGAGACATGAGCCATATAAAACATTTGACAAATTGCTGTGACAGTTACATTAGCAGAGTATACAAGGAAATTATAAGCATGCCAACACACATTATGTGCTTGTGAAATGCACTTACTTTCATAGATAGACCTAGCTGAAAGGCTTCCGTACACCTGCTTTGTGTCAGACTTCAGAGAACCATTTCTCAACTAAGGAGATGCATTATGTCAAAAGCTGCAATGATCTCCAGAGAAATAATGAAATTCTATTAACTGAGCACCACAGGGAGCTATACCTTTTAAGAGCCTCTGGTGGGGAACTGTACCTCTTAAGAGGCTCTGACTTAGCTGATTGCAGCTGGCTGTTAAGGTAAGCAAAGCCGAGACTCGTGTTATACGATGCTGCTCGGTTAAAATTCAGACACTGAAAAAAGTCCTTCAGAATCTTTGGCTCAGAGCAAACCATGTGTGGTCCCAGATTTTAAATGAACAAACAATCTATCTCAGGTGGAAAAATGGGACGGTTAGCCTCATCTGAGTTGAAACTATGGAAATATGGAGGATAAATGGAAAGCTGATGATTTTCTCTATATGTGTAAGCAATGAATGCCAGCAAAAAGGAAGATGGTGGGGGGGAAAGGTTGTCTTGTCTCTGACAACAGCTGTTTTTGAAGCACTTGATGTTTTGAATCCTTTTTTAGTTAACTCAGCCAGTTGAGGCTACCTAGGAAACTGAATGCAGAAATGTGAGGTATATTGCACTCCACGTTAAAATGAATCCTAAATAAGAGACTTTTAAACTGAGTAAAAAAAAAAAAAAAAAGATTAAAACAGAAGGGTTTGTGACTGATTTCCGGCTAAAAAGTTTGTTTTAAAGTTTTGGGAAACTAAGTCCATGCTAAAAGACTGCATCAGGCTTTTTGGGAAGAAAGAATCTCTTTATCTTTCTCTCTTTCCTGGAATTCCTAGAATTAATCAGTGATATAGCAGTTAAAGGCCAGACTGAAATGTATACAAGATAGACATTTTCTGATCCTGTGAGCATGAGAGAGAGAATGTGAACAAAAAATGGCCTGGGGCGCAGAGGCATGTAGTGCTTACAACTGTAGTCCATGAGAAATAGCAGATGGAACTGCACATCTTGGCCAAGAAAATGACAGAAAAACTGGATTACATTACTTCAGATGAGTTGGTAAATACCATCAGAATGAATGCAAGGTAGTCGAACAGGCTGATGACAATGCACTAGCTTAAAGGGAGTTTTTTTAATATAGGCAATGGATAGTATTGAAGTAGAAGATGACTAGACTATTAGCCTGAAACCTAATGAGATGCATATGCGAAAATGCATGAATTAAATCTTGGAATACTCCCTGATTGTTCCCGTAATAGAGATACTTTTAAAGAGAGAGAAATTCAGCCTCTCCTCCTCCTTCCCCCTCTCCTACTGCTGTGAAATACACATCTTTCCTAACAGACGGCTGCATGCAGTCCTCTATTATAAACTGACCCTTAGGCTTGCATGACTGTGAAAAAAGGTTGTAAGCTAGATGCTATTAGTTGGATCTAGAACAAAATTACCACTACATGAATATGTTAATTTCATACTGATTTGAATGCTAAACAATCAACTTTAATGGTTTGTTCAGTAATTCATACCACACAAAAAGTCAAAGTAAAATAGTTTCACATGCTGAGGTAGTAAACAGAAATCAAAAGGGCTTTTTTGTTTGGTTTTAGAAAATGTACCTATTTACTTGTCTTATCTAACTTAAAAAGATTCAGTGCATCACAGACAAATGGAAAATAAATGTTCAGCAACCATATTTATCATGCATCTGATACTATCTTCATTTATTTTTCATTAAAAGAGCCTCGAAGAAGAGTCTGAATCTGTTTCTCAGTTCCTTTTTCTTGACCTTTTGAAGTCAGTAGGCATATCTACATGAGGCATTTACTGCGGAGTAGACCAATTAGCTCTGCAGTAAATGTCTTATATCTACACGTGGCCATATGAGACTGGAGGAAACTATTGAACTCTGCAGCAGGACAGTACTTCCAAATACAGGGCACTTGAACATGTGATGGGGATTTAATCTCCAAGGTTGCATTCTATGTCCCCTAAATTGAAACAGTGGATTTTTAATTGAAATCCACCATTTCAATTTTCCTGTCATGTTAGGACAAGGGGCCCAATTCTTTTTTTGTCAGAGCCTGCTCGCAGCCAGGGTGCAAGCTGCTGGTGGGCCAAGGCAGGCTGCCAGCAGGACAGGTGCTACCCCAGCCAGCTTGGGGTTTGGGAAGAGTTGGATTGGGCTGGATGCTGTCTCCCAAGCTGAAGCAGCACCCAGCCTGCTAGCAGTCCACCCAGGCAGCCCCGGGGAGCGCTGCCACTGGGATCCCCCAGTCTGGAGGGGGGTGGGAGGGAGGGAGGGAGTGGGTGCTGTCTTTCCCCTCAGTGGGCCACATCCCCTCCCCAGCTGGCAGGAAGTGGGGGTGAAAACCAAGGAGACCAGAATGGGTCCTGTGCAGGTTTGGGGGGTGGGGGTTCCCCCACCCTCCCTTCTCAACCAGCTTGGACTGGGGAGGGAGGTGTGGCTAGGGGGGCCAGATCCAGGAACAGGGGGTGGGAAGGAAGAAATGCCCCACTGGAGCTTTTCCACTCTCCCCCGTTCCTTGGTACTGGGGAAACCCTGGCTGGAGGCCAAGCTGGAGTAGGAGTTTCCCCCCATGCCCTCTCCTTAGCTGGCTGCAGACTGAAGAGGGGGCATGGCGGCGGGGATGCCAATCCCCTGGCTCTCTGCAGTGGCAGCAGGCTGGGAGGTGGTGCTAGTGCCCCCTACCACCTGATAGAGGCCACTGAAGGGGTCTGCCTGCCTTTCAGGTTTGAAAAGTGAACAGCAGTTCACTTATCAGTTCAATCTAGGCAGTTTACAGAAAATTGTAAAGATTGATATGATTCAGCCTTAGGCTTTCTGACTGTCTGTACTTAGCTCAAATTTCTACAGCAATTCATTATAACATCACAAGTGAACTGGCTTCAGGTCAGGAATAAGATGCCCAATATCTGAAAATCAATGACCTGATTGGACACAGAATTATTCCCAATTTCTTAATTCATTTTCTTTGCATGCACAGAGAAATAGTACACTCCATTATCTCAGTTCAGCCCTTCAAATGCTCAGTCTTATTTTCAGTTGCCAGGTATCAAAGTTATCTATCACTGATTACATAGCCATCACTTGAGACCTGATCTCTTCCTATTACAGTATTTGATTCCTGAAGGCTATGTTGACCAGACTTAATCAATTGATTGCTAACATTTAAGACATTCTCCATAGTCTTTCACATGTAAGGTGTTGTTTTTATACTATCCTTCATATAAAGTACAAAGAATTTCATATAAAACATGTAAAGAATTTCACATTGTAATAAAATTAAATAATATAGTTTTAAAGAACAATGCTCCTCTCATTTAAGTAGAAAGGGGGAAATGCTGAATATGGCTGCATTAGAAAAGCTGCATCAGAAATAGTGTATGCACAAGCAGTAAAAATGCATATACATATTCTCGCAGGGAGCAATGGAATGATAAAATCCTAGAAAAGGAAAGGCAGATAGGATTCAGCATCCTTGTAAGAGGCAGTCAGTCACTTGAAAGAAAAGATGGGGCAGTAAATGTAAAAGAGACTTTCTATGATTTGTAGAGTTGCAGAGAAGGGCCCGGGGAAAAACTAAGATTAATGAAGTAGTCTGATCAGAGAAAAGAGATGTGGTGAGTACTCCAGGAATAATACTAAAAACTAGAAAGAAAATGTTGAATGTGCTGGATGGGAAAACAGCAAAAGCCGCCGAGAATGTGGTGGCACAATTTTATTAGCTGCAGAACAGAACTTGTTGAAATTTGTACCTTGAAGCACTAAGACGCAGAGAAGTTTTTTATAGCGAAAGGTCCTAGACTGTGTAATGACACACTGTAATTTAATCTGAACACTGAGGCAATAACCAAAAATGGCAGAAGGAAAATGAACTACTTGAGTAGTTCTCATCCTGTTCTCAGGTTGAAAGCAGTCCTCTTCCAGACCTAGTAGGAGTTTCTTCATTGATTCTATTCTTTTCACTTTAAATTGTAGCTTTTAAGGAGTTTTCGCTGTTCTCCCTACAGATGCACCTGCATGTCTGCAACATGAGGTGGAGGTGGGACTCATCTTGGCTCATGCATTCTCCTCTTCAGCTCCTCTAGACCAGTGGTTTTCAACCTTTTTTCATTTGCAGACCCCTAAAAAATTTGGAATGGAGTTACAAACCCCTCTGAATTGTGTGGGTATTCACATACTTTTGATTGATCATAGTCATCTTTCACAGACCTCTTAGACATAGTCTGTGGACCCCCCAGGGGTCTGCAGACCACAGGTTGAAAACCATTGCTCTGGACTAATCTAGTACTCTCCTAACCTCCAAATACCAACACTATTTAAAAACTGCAGCCCTGTAGCCTAAATATAACCATAGATGTGTTATAGTTTGACAAATGTCAGGTTCATCTTCTGGTTACAAGCTCAGCCTTTACCAAAAACATTAGGAATGATAATAAATGTGCTGATAAACTATGGTAATGTAAAAGTGATGTTATAACTATGATTGTCCAGGAACTAACAACCTAAGAAACCTTTGCGTCTTGCATATTTGTTATTAAACTAACTGCATAGTTGGGAAGCATAGATACACAAATGGGAGGGATGGTGACATAAATGACTGGTAGGGGGTGCACGTTCCCCCCTGATGGGGCTAGTGCCCCCCTCATGGCTGATGCTGACACTGTCAGCAAGGCTGGTGCCCCCCTGACAGGGCCACTGCCATCAGCGGCTTCTGTGGGTGCCCCCTCCCCCGAGTCAGGAGGCACCGGTCACTCTTGGGTGGTGATGATTGTAAAAGCAAATGTTTTTTAACACTATCTAAGAGGGGAAATGTCTTTTACTGAAGAAGGTCTGGAATGCTGTAGCTGTGATGGTCCAGGAACTATGTGAGAATCATGGGTTTTTCTAATATCTTTTACTGGACCAGCTGTGTAGAGAGATGCTAAACAAGATTTTGGGGAAAAAATGCCCTTGCTTAGGTCAGGTCAGGTCTTTTTGTATGGTTTTTTATCTAACATTTCTCTCAACTGTGCAGTTGAGTTGGTGCAACAAAAGACATCACAAAACAACCCCTAGCTTCTTTACTAAAATAGTTTCATAGTTGGTAGGGTCGGAAAGGACCTGAGCAGATCAAGTCCAATCCCCTACCATGGCAGGAAAGAGTACTGGGGTCAAATGAACCTGGCAAGGTGTTCATCCAGCCTCCTCTTAAAGACCCCCAGGGTAGGAGCCAGCACCACTTCTCTTGGAAGCTGGTTCCAGGCCCTAGCCGCCTTGACTGTGAAGTAGCGCCTCCT
>NW_017728911.1:7025351-7053710 GCF_001723895.1 Crocodylus porosus | reverse complement strand
ATCTGTGGATGCATGACAAGGTACGGTTGGCTTTCCTGACTGCATCCCCACACTGTCAGCCCACGTTCATTTTGGCATCAATAATAACTCCAAGGTCCTTTTCTGCCTCTGCACTGACGAGAAGTGAGTTCCCCAGCCTGTTGGCATGGTGCCGGTTGTTCCTCCCCAGGTGCATCATCTTGCACTTGTCAGTGTTGAATCCCATCCTATTCTCGTCCGCCCAACCCTGTAACCTGTCTAGGTCAGATTGCAGCCTATTCCTTCCTTCTAGCGTGCCCCCGTCCCCCCACATCCTAGTGTTGTCTGCGAATTTGAACCCCCTTGTCCAAGTCGCTGATGAAGATGTTGAACAGTGCGGGCCTGAGGACCGAGCCCTGTGGAACCCCACTGCCCTCATCCCTCCAGATACTTTGAAAAAGTAAGTGGGGGAGAGGGTAGTGGGAGGAGAGGCTAGGCAGATTTTTATACTGGGTGAGGATCCCTCCCCCTGCCAAAGACTAGAATATCCACTTAAATCAGTATAACTTCAGTGATTTTGGTGGAGTTATTTGTTGATGTCAGGTAGGAAAAGGAGGTATATGGCTTTAACAGGCATGTAGTGTGGCTTGCACAAATGACCATCAAGATTAAACTGTATCGTGACATCTCAAAGGTAGCAATGCTTATTATTAAGAGCTTTAAAAATCAGTGCCAACTTATTATCAGTCTGCCACTTCTATATACAGCCAGTGTAAACAACACTGGTAGATATGCTTGGTTCACAATTGCTGGATTTATGAGCAAACATGATGCAGCACTATAAATGTCTGCAAGAGACAGAAAAGCCCTGCTATAAGCTTATTAGGAAAGAATTATACTGATTAACCTTTACGATCAGAAATGCAGGAATACCTATGCAAAACATGTTAGTGAATGCTTTCAGCATGTCGGCTTTAAAAAAATTTTAATCCTCCAAGAAATAAGGACAATATTTTGAATTTAAAATTAAAGGATTAGAATAAAACACTGGGAAAAAAAATCAATAAGTGAAGCAGCATGGCTGAAAACATCCAAAACGATTTTGAATGGTATCAAAATTTTGGCTTTTCTTGTAAATAATATCTATATACTATGTATAATGTGTGTGTATATATGTATATAGAATAGAGGTCAGATCCAAAATAAAGTATTTGAGTTCCTAACTCCTATTTAGGTGTCTAAACTCATGTGGACATTAATGGGAATTTAAGTACCTAAATAACCTCTTTAGACTAGACTCTAGATCTTTTGGTCTGCCACAGGGCTACAGGTGGATTTAAGGCAGCAGTGACAATGCAAAAGGAAACCAGGTGTAAAGAGAAGGCTAAGGACAGAAGTTACACATAAACCAGCTCAAATGATCAGAAACTAGTTTAACAGAACAGAAGCTCAGTGCACATAAACCAGTTTCAAAATGGCTGAAACTGGTTTAAGATAAACCTGGTTCAATATAGTGCCAGACTTAATTGATCTGGGTCAAACTGGTTTATGGAACTTCTGTCCCAGATTCCTTTCAGGTTTAAGTTAAATTGGAGTCCCCCAGCATCCCAGCATGTTCTGTAGCCCTGGGTAGAGCTGTGCTGTCTGCTCCAGACAGCAAGGCTGGCCCTAACCCTCTGCTCTCTAGCCAGAGTGGGAGTGGGGATGTCAGCCCCACATGGCTCCCTGAAACAAAGGGGGCAGGAAGAGGGTTTATTTGCCCTTCCTCCCCTCTTCCCCAGGGGATCTCAGGTGCTGACCTGGCATCGCCCCCCAAGGCAGAGGGGAGGGAGGGAGTTTATTCTGCCCCCGCTCCCCTTTCTCACCAGGGGACTGCGGCTGGGCTCTGCCCGCCCTGGCTGCTGCCTCCACCACTTGCCCCAGGCCAGGCAGACCCCGGCTGGAGTTCCCTGGGGGAGGAGAGGAGGGGAGGGAGGAGGGAATAAACCCCGTCCCTGCCCCCTTCGCCTCTGGGGGCCATGCTGGCTGGTATCTGGCCATACCCCTGCTGCTGGAGCAGTGAGGTAGTTGTGGCGGGGGGGCACCCTGATGGGGGCAGCAGCTCCTGTCATGGTGTCCTGGAAGGCTGTGCTGCAGGAGGGAGTGGGGTGGGTATAGCTGCTGTAGCCTGTGTGGGGTAGACAACAGTGGTGGGAGAGGTGGCTATGGGGTGGCCATAGTTCCCCAAGCTCCCCCTAGCCAAGCTGAATTTTGGGGTGGTCATAGCCACCCAACCTCCCCCCCAGTGCAGCTACCACTCACCCAGCACAGGCTGTGGTAGCTTTGCCTGCCCCACTCCTGCCCACAGTGCAGCCCCCGCACTGGGAAGAGGCTTGCACTCCCTGGGATACCATGACAGGAGCTGCTGTCACCATCAGGGTCTTCCCCACCTCACTGCTCCAGTGGCAGGGGCAGGGGCATGGCCAGACCACAGCTGGCATGGCCCTGTGAGGTGAAGAGAGCAGGGAGGGTGTTTATTCCTCCTCCTCTCCCCGAGGAACCCCAGCTGGGTTCTGCCTGGCTGGGGGCAAGTAGCAGAGGTGGCGGCTGGGGCAGCAGAGGTGGTGGCTGGCCATGCCCCTACCACTGGAGCAGGGAGGGGGGAGGATCATGACAGAGACTGCTCTTCTCTGGCCAGCCAGACCCCAGCTGGAGCCCCCAGTGGAAGAAGGGAGCGAGGGGGTAATAAACCCCTTCCTTGCCCCCTTCACCTTAGAAGTCTATGCTGGGCTGGTGTCTTGTTGGGAGCCAGGGTCTAGCCATGCTCTTTCCCCTTCCCACCCCCCACCAAAAGCCTGGCAGGGGCTGCTTCCCCCCTGTCCCTCCAGGCACACCATGGCTGGGGTCCTGGCTGGCCAGGGCTGGGGTTTAAACCGCTCCCCAATCATACTTGGACCTGCCAGGGCACGGCTGCGCCTCCCCCAACTCAGCTTCCCTTGGCCACTGCCAAAGAGAAGGAAGGGTTCACTCTACCACCCCCTGGCCTGAGCCACTGCAGGCATGTGGCTGCATTTCCAGAATCAAAAGTGAATGTCTATATACTTGCTTGGCAGTTCATTCAACACAGGTTAGACTAACCTGCAAAAATTGAATCAATTCAGGTTTAGGCTTTTTGAATGTCTGTACTTAGCCTTTGTCTTGTACATTGCTTGATGTGGAATTCTTTATGCCATCATTAAGAGGATGAGGAGAGTATAGATTAGATCTGGAAAGATGCAGGGATATGGTGGTTCTTCAACTATATAAATTCCCTAATGAACAGGTCACTAGCCAAAACATGAGCACAATAGTTATTTAAAGGTTAAAACAGGAAGTTGCATTTGTGTCAGTTCTGACTGAGCAAGTCAACCTGGGAGCAGCAGAGCCCTTCACACACGCATTCCACAATTTGTCCCTGGAATGAATAGGAATAAACTTGGCCACGATAACACTTTTTTCTGGGACTATCTCAGATTCTTTAAGTGAAAAAATGGGTTTATACTTCTGTAGGATCCTAAGATAAAAGGCTTTGCACCAGGAGAAATCTGACATCTGTTTTCACCCTAATAAGACCTATTTCTGCCTGTAGGTATCTGCTGTTTGTTTTGGTATCTGCCCCCAAGTTTAGATGGGAAGGAAGGAAGGATTCTTTTCTTTCTATAGTTCTAGGGCACTACAAGGAAATCCTGCTATAATTGGCTTTGCAAGTAGGACCAGTATTTAATCCCAACTGCATTATACCCTACCGCTTTCTATCAAATTCATAGTAGTATTAATCAGAACAAATATAATTATTTTGAACTTACCCCTGATTTTTCCTAACCAGAGACATTTTGGTTAACAGTGGTGTATATGTAAATACCAAGCTCTACCAGACAGAATGCCATCTTAAAATTGTCTCCCTGCCAATTCAATTTGAGTCAAGTTGTTAATATCCTCAAGATTGGCACAGGCTCTAGTTTTCAGCAGACTCCTAAAAGTTAAAATCAACCTTTATCCAGTTGAACAGTTTCCAGTAAACAAATAGTAAATATTAAATATGAAAAATATTGGCAATTAAGACCACATTTTCAAAAGCTTGGACAGAGTAAACAGGCATTTAACACAGCACTACACATGCATACCCTGCACTGGCTCTGGAATAGGAAGCAGCATAGTGGTATTAGCATGGCATTATTCAAGCTACTTAGGTCTGCTGGGAAGCAGGGTTTATTAGCCCAGGCACGGTACCAGACTGATGTGAACAGTGGCCTCAGGTTGCCTTACAAATAAGTTGTTTGAGGCCTGAAAAAGGACAGGCCCAATCGGTTAAATTGCTCAACCATTGCCCCTCACTGATTACTTGCAAGATATGTACCTAAAGACATACAGAATAGACAGTAATATCCCTACTTGTACATTGACTTGAGAGAAAGACAGACAAAGACAGACAGGGGGGGAAAAGACAGGATGTAGTAAGAATTTGTATAGGAAAGAGGGAGGAGATCTAGGATTAGGGTAGCAGTGAGAGAAGAGAAGTGTTGTTGAAGAAGTGGAAATCTCCATGGCTCAGGCAGGGTTCATTAGGGTGTTCCGAGGGTAAGCAGCACCTGGGGGTGGGGGGAGCAGTACAGTATGTGACCATGCCAGACCTGTAAAACATGAGAGTGCTTGGCGAATGGAGGTTATAAGGAAGGACTTTGTTCAGAACAGATCCTGTGAACCTCAGAGGGCCTTCCTCAACTTCACTGAGGGGTGAGGGCATAAAGAGGTACAGGCTTCCAACTGGAGCCATCCAGCACAACTGTGCTGAGCTGAAGGCCAACTCCATGGTGCCAGATCACCTCCATCTGAGTTAGGGCCACCACTGCACTTGCCTCAGATACCTGGGAATACTACTAGTATCAGCTGGTCTGCTAAAGTTGACTGGAGCATTTCCTAAAAGCTATGACCTATTAAAGGGTTAAAGATCAATAGGATTACATACCAAATTATACAGGAATACTTAATTGTGGGTAACTTCCCATTTAAGCTGTAGGTGGCACATGGTTCACATCCTTTTTAATAAAATCAAAGGGAAGCTATAGTATGTAGCTCTACAAACCCCAAGTAGTAAAAATCATAAGGCAAGGTCCAAAAAATCATTAGATTGGTTTAACAATCTTAAAATTAAATTTAAAGGGGAAGTATTTGATTTTTAGCTTCTGATCCTTAAGAGTATATTTGGTTCATGTTTTAGCTTTTTTTGCCCACCAAAGTCATAAAAGCTAGACATTTATTTTAATGAAAAGTGAAAGTCAAGGTTTTCACATAATCACTTGCCCAAAGGACCTGGGGCTTAAAAACATCAAATATCACAATAGTTTGCAATACTGAGTCTGTTGAAATAGAAAAGGTGACTAGTGTCTGAATATGATGGTTGTACTACATGTGACAAAAATAGTATCTGCAGCTGTGCTAGGGGCTCCCAGGATTGTACCACTGCTTCTGTGTCCTGCCTTTGACATTACCAACTTAGTAACTTGAATCCACTACCCCTCACTTAATGTTGGCAGAGAGTGCCCTGGAGCTTTTATCGTTGAGACGCGCCATTTTCATTGACTTCTGTTAATGTTGTTAATGTCTCTGCACTTAACATGCCTGGAATAAGACTGGGTACTATAGGCTGTACCAACAACCTGACCTCCTAGAGCCCTGTGATAGGGTCAGTGTCTTGATTTAAAGGGGGAAAAAAAAGTTTCTATTCTTTCTAATTCTAAACATAGCAGCAAAAATGTCCAGGTTCAGTCTACCTGTGATGGCACCAGGCAAAGAATTTGACTGACTCCCCCTCCAGAAACCTGGGAAAGCTAAATATGCCCTCCAATTGCCCTGATGACAAGAACTTGCCTATTCACAGGAACACAAACTGTGTACAAAGAAATATTTATAATGGTAAAAGGGATGTAGAAACTTGGTGGAACTCAGCAACTGAATATATAGGCAAATAAGCATAAAAACCTCTCTCAATAACTGTGGCAGGAATCTAACTTTTTGCTGTTCACCAGTTAAATGTCCTGCAGATATAGTCACTGGCAGCACCAGGTCATCCTTCTATCAGAAGCCACTCCTAGTTTGAATCATCAAGTAGCAGTAGTCTGAAAATACCTTTATCTGTTTATAATCTGAAAGAAGCTGCTTGGCTGGAGATACCTGGAGGTCTATCACATAATACAGCCTAGTGATTCAGGTTCATTAAGGTACCAAGTAGATAGGACCACACTATAACCCAGGTCTTTTTTCCTTTTTCTTTTAATTGTCCTCAGTCGGCATAATTTCTTGTACCACAAGTCAAAAGAAATTTGAATCCTTGAAGGAAATCCCAATTAGCTACAAACAAGTTTTTTAGTCACACTGAGACTTTCTGAGAACTCAAGTTCATGTGTAGTTATGGTAAGTCCCCAAAGGTCACCAGAGGAACAGGAAGGAGAAAGACATGTTAATTGTTCAGATGATGGCAGCACTTCTCTTTTTCAGCATTACTTGAAGTAAAGAGTTTTTTTCCTTTCTCATGATTTTGGCTGTAGGTGTTAAAAAAACAAAACCTGAAAATGTGAACTAAGCATAGCCAGTACAATACTGTCTTATGGTATCAATATCAATCCTGAAACTTCTGCTGCAACTTGCATCTCAATAGGATATTAACATCTAGGCTTTCTTTTAGGAGGGAGGCTGTTTCACATACTCCAAAGCTAGGGCCAGACTTTCAAAAGCCAGAGCCTGAACTGATTCCACCTTTGCAGGTTAGTCTAACCTGCTTAGCTTGAACTGGTTCATAACAGAACAGGAGCTAGGGGCAGGAGAGCGCCCTCAGCTGCAGGGAAGCAGTGGCAGTGCTGAGGGGAGCTTTGGCCCTCTTCAGACCCTGGTGCTGCCACGTGCAGCCTGCCGCAGCTCTACCTGTCCCCCAGCAAGGAAGGGGCTTGCACTCCCCGACATTATGATAGGGGCTCCTTCCCCCACCAAGGGCATGGCCCCTCCAACTGCAGCGGCCAGGTGGGGAGCACAGCCAGACACCAGGGTCCCTTGTGTGGGGAGGGGGGCAGGGACAGGGGTTATTTCCCCTCCTTCCACATGGCCCCTTCAACTGCCGCGGCCAGGTGGGGAGCACAGCCAGACACCAGGGTCCTTTGTGGGGGAGGGGGGCAGGGACAGGGGTTATTTCCCCTCCTTCCGATGTCTGGTGGAAGGGACAGTAGGGGGCTTATTCCCCCGCAGGGAGCAAGCACAATGGCAACAACAGGCAGACCCGGGTACCACTGGGGTAGAGAGGAGACTAACCCCCCTCCCCCCCCACCTCTGCCTCAGGGGCCATGGTGCCCTGCTGCAGCAGTGATGGGGGAGTGCCTGGCAGACCCAGCTCGGGTCCCTGCTGGTGGGACAGTGAAGGGGGAATTAAACCCCACCCTGGCCAGACCCCCGCCCCTGCCTGTCTCGCCTGGGGCTGGGGAGCAGAGGGGTAGGGCCAGCCCAGCTGGGCTGGAACACACAGCCCAGCCCAGAGAGCATGTGGGAATGCTGGGGGAGTCTAGTTTAATGTAAACCAGGAAGAGGTCTGAGACGGACATTGCATAAACTGGTTTGAGCCAAATCAGTTAAATCTGATACTACATTCAACCAGGTTTATCTCAAACTGGTTTCAGCCATTTTAAAACTGGTTTATGTGCACTAAACATCTGTTCTGTTACAGGTTTAAACTAGTTTCTGATCACTTAAACCAGTTTATGTGTAACGTCTGTCTCTAACAGACTACCCTCTGTGGGGAATTAAAGACTGCAGCATGCTGGTATCTGCTGTTGCTTATGGGGTAGATAAGGGTGTACCATGCTATTGCATCTGTCTCTCCAGCAAAGGAGTTAAATACATCCTCCAATTGCCTGTCTGGATAGTGTACTTGGGGGTCTAGATTGCCTTAGCACTGGGCTTCCTCTTGTTCCCCCATCCTTATTTCCTCTTTCATGCATGCCTGAAAATAATTTCTATTTATATTCCTCACCACTAGGTGTTCAAACCTCATTAATGTATAGCTATATCTTTCACCATTTTGTTGTTTAGCTGGTGGGTGAGAGGGTGACATTCAGAAATCAGTTGAATAGCAGTACCTGGGGAACAGAGCATCCTAAAAAAGGAATCTTTGTAAAGCTCTGTGGCACATTCAGCACTAATATTACATTTTCAAAGAGCAAGCATTGCCACATTCTGCTTTGGAAAGTGTCTTAATTGTTTCATTGCATAAACCTGGCCACTCAGATGCTCTGCATATCTCAAAAGAAGGCTTTTAAGCACCCCTTCCCCATATAATAATGCAATTAAAAAGGAGGAAATATTTTAGTATGAAACTGTTGTTTGGGATATACAGCCTCAGTTTGACACTACACGAGGCAGCTGTACCTCAGGTCCTGAGGCAAACATCTTTCAGCTTCCTATTTTACAATACACCTGAGACAGTTGTGTTTCACATTCTAGCTTATTCTCTGTCATGTGATTCTTTATGCATTTTTTTAAATTTGGGTATTTTAGTGTTGAATCTCCCTGTGTATGTGGTGCCAAGTGCACATTTTACCTGTGAGGAAATCAAGCTAGTAGTAGAAAAACAAAAAGTGAAGATGGCAGCTGAACAATTTAACATATGCCAGATGCATATAAAAGCTGCAAATATTATGGTGTGCAAAGAAATATCAACCAGTATTTTGCTGCTACCATATGTTTTCATACAACTACCTGTTTCTACCAAATGGAAGTAGCTGTGAAATATCCAAAGTAATGGGTTACTATCTACATCTACATATGTGCTTTACTGCAGTTGACTAATTAGCTCTGCAGTAAAACATCACTTTCTACACGTGTAGCACTATTAGGCCGGAATAAACTAATTAACTTTGCTGTAGGATAGTACTGAGTGACACAAGTACTATATATTCTATGGTGGAGTTATTTACTCTGCCATAACACATGTGTAGATGGTGACCGAGGCTGGCCAGGCCATGAGGGTACTACAGTATGGGGGCTGCCTGCTAGCTAGCCCCAAACTGAAGTATCCTTGTGCCCCAGCCAGCTTCCACAGCACGTTGAGCTGGGACAGGAATTCCAGGATGGCAGGGTGACCACCTGGGGTCCCTGCCAGCTGGGGCTGCACTGCCCTGGCTTAACATAGTGTTGTCCCAGGTGCATGTGTAAACACTGCCTGGGAACAATGAACTCCAGCACAAACTCACTGGAGTTTATAACCTTGCACTAATTGCATGTGTAGATGTGCCCAGTGTCCACATATTTTATAAAACCCATTTGTTTTAAAGAATGATGTAATTCTGTTGTGTATAAAGAAATCAGTAAGCAGAATTACCTCAGATTATATTACATGATGTATATTACATGATCTTACTCAGCTCATGTTTACCACAATGGGCTGTTTTTATTAATGTATCTATGTGGTCTTTCGAACAGAGTTGCTTTTTTGCACCTTTTCAGTCTTTGGCTTAGGACTCCTTCTGAAGCTCTACAACTTAAAGCTATTCTTTGTGTTGCTTTGAGGTGGTCATTTGCAAATGCTTGGAGAGGCTGCACTTTTGGGTGGTACTGAGTCCCTGCTATCTTAGGAGCTATGGATGAATAGCAAATATAGAGTTTGACTGCTTCCTTGCTAATGCCAGTCATAACCAAGTTTTAAAGGCTCAAATATTTGTGTTGTTTCCGCTGAGCAGTCTTTTCCTGTTATTCCTATTCGCCTCACTGCTGATTACTAAGATAACTGTGTGTAAACAGAACCTTTCTCATTTATAATTAGCCTTCTTTTCTGACTGATTGAGGAACATGCTTGGAATGAGAATGTGCATAAACAGAATGCTTCTATTTGAGCTCCATATAACTTGATAAGCAGCTATTAGATACACAAGAAAAATGCTTGAAAATTTAAATGGGAAGTAAAGAAAGACTTGTCTGAGTATGACAGAAATGCTTTGAAGAAGTTAGTTTTTTGCCCCTGCAGATTGCAAACTGCCCTGCTGCCAGTCATGACCTGAATTCTGAAAGACTTTATTTAGAACTTTTTAAAAATAGAAATGACCTGTGCTTACAAGTGTGTATTGCTGAAGAATCCATTGTTCAAAATGTCTGCTACTCCACATAGACTGTTTTTGCAGTAGATGTGCCTTTTTCATTATGTCCTGACAATTCCTGGGAGACAATGATTTGAAACTGTACAGGAAGTTACCACCTAATTTAAATGTTCCTATTTTCCCTTGCTTATTAATGCTATCAAAATGTGGAAAAGGATGGTTTATTTCTAGCCAAGGGAAAAAAAAAAGTAATTTTGGCATATTATTTTAGTTTAAATTTTCTGCATTAATTTAAATTAAATTATGTGAATTAGTGTAATATTTAGCTAGAGCAAACAACTGTAAACCAGGATTTCTGCATTATGCTTATTTCTGCACCTGATTCACAGTATGATATCGAACAACACATTTAATCTCAGTGATGTGCACTGTATAACTTATAACAAGGTTTTTCCACAAATAAGTTCTCTTGCTTCTTAGCTTGGTGATATCCTTTTGCCCTACCCTGTTACAGGACCTTTATGAGTTTGCATAAAAAAGAAAAATGAGGGACCAGGTGAGGTACTCTTTTCTATTATGTCATAAATATAACCAAACAGTAAAGTAACAGGCTGCCTGTCTCTTATCAAGTGCTTTTCACTATAAATATTTGAACTTCCTTTCACAGAAATACTGGTACTAAGGTTACAGTTGCAATCACTGAAGTTAAGTGATATGGACAGCAGTTCCACTACCGGAGCATAAACTTACTGATAATGTAACATGCACAATTTCTGTAGTTTTGAAGTAAAACTGCAGATTGTGTGGGAAGATTTATTATAGGGCTTAAGGAACACTGTTCCAAGGAACATTTTCTAAAAATGGCTGTTATGTGATGCCAACGAATGCATTTCAAAGGTAAAAATGTACATTTCATAAGTGGTTTGGGTTTTTTTCAGCCTCAGTGATAACATTTTTGGGCATGGCTGATATAACTGTCCCTTTAAAAGAAATTCCCTCCCCTAACCTTTCAATCTGATGACAGACAGGCCTAAAGATCTCTGAGAACACCCCCTACTCCCCTGACAGACTTCTAGTCTTATCATTCTGTACCTCAGTTTACCCATCTGTAATATTGGCAAGTTATAATCTATTTAACAGGAAATTGATGGGGCTTAATTTCCTGATTAAGAGTGAATAATTACAGTGGTGATATGCTGATTCTTTGATGTGTGATGTATTTATTGTAAGGCTTTTCATAATTTGTTAATAAATGTTCACACAGGCACTTTTTAAAAATTCAAATACATTAATTGATAATTTATCAAATACCTTAAGAAATTTGGAAAACACTCAGTAGGATACAAAGGCTACAAAGTTTAGATTTTAAGTTAGAACTTCAAAGACTTTGTAATTACAGAAAATTTGTCAAAGAGTCCTCCAGACTGTGTAGCTTGTCTTGTACTCTTTTTGCTTTTTTCTATTGCAGGGGAACAATTTAGAAATACTGTGAAAATTCAGTTTAGATGGAATGGGCCTACAAACACTTTTTTTGTAATTCAAGTTGCAAGATTTTACATATAACCAATAAAGATTCTTCCCTACATTTTCAAAATATATTGTGGGGATTAAGTAATGCATCAGGACTGTGTAGTTTTGCTAACAGGTTAGGCAATGGATTTGTATATGATGGTTTGGATAGGGATGATCCTGCCTCATGAAAAGGGATGGATTAGATGACCTCTGGAGATCCCTTCAAGCCCTGTTTTTCTATGACTCTGTGATCTTCCATTGATTTGATAGGAATTCTATCAATGAAGTCTCATTCAAAACTTTGAAAATTGTGAAGTCAGGACTTGAAGTGGGACTTGAATGAGTCATAATATTATTCCAACAGTTCTCTGGTGGGCCTTCAGGAAAACATAGGTTTTAGTATAAAGGAAATAAGTCCCTGTCTTTACAGCTGAAACTATTCAAATTTGACCCTTAGCAGCATTCCTTTGCTGAATCTGTATCTTCTGACATAAATAAGTGGGAGGTAGATTGACCTATTTCAGTAAGGTGTTAACACTGAAGCCTAATCATGCTGATATAAATGGCAACTTTATTAACTACTATGCTGCTGATAATGTTAAAAAATGCTCTGTTAATATGTGCATTCCTAGTGTGATTAGATAATATGGAAGTTAAAATGGGAAACATTTATGAATCAGCTACCTGATCCCATAAAACAGGAGTGTCAAAGATGCAGCCTGCCAGTCAGATCTCGCCCATGGAACCCTATCATCTGGCCTCTGGGAAAAAGGAAAGATGAAAATGGCTTAAGCAATCTAATCTGGGGCTGAGTGCAGTTCCAGTTCTCTGGAAATGTACCAGCTTGCTAACTGAACCATTTAAGTTAACCAGTTCATTTATCTCAAATGAACAATAAATTTGAATCAGTAGATGACAGCCTAAGCTGATATAATCAGTAAAATCTTTCTTCTTCTTTCTTTAATAGATGTTACACTGAAAGAATAGATCTGTTTTTACACATGGAAGGAATCCTATATGCAAATCTAGGCCTTTCCATATTCCATTATATCAGTGATTCTCAACCTTTTTAGTCTCCAGGCACCCCTCCATAACTTTTATAAACTGAGCAGCACCCTGTTTCAAAAACTAAATTATTTATTATAGTGCTCACCTCCTCGCACATGAGCTGGACCATGGGGGAAGGGGGAGAGGAGTAGCAGGATGGAGACAAGCATGTGGCTACCTTCTTGCAGAGGAGCAGGGGAGTGAGGATGCAGAACAGTCATGCAGGGATGAGCCTGAACCTGCACTTATCTCTTCCCATCTTGTGGCACGCCACGGGGCCAGGGAACCCAGTTGAGAGTTGCTGTGTTACATGATCCCCTCCTGGGGAGCTCATCTATCAGATGCTCATCTATCAGATCTCTCCCCGTCCCAAAAACCTCTGTTACATAAGTATAAAACATACAGACAATGTTGCTTCCTTGCCACACAGCCTTTGACTGTTTTTTTGAGCTCTGTGAGAGCTCAAAGAGCTTTCTATTGCATTTTTCTCCCAAAAGAAACCACTTTCTTCCTTAACTCCTCCCTAGTTGGCTTCTGTCACACCCTCTCTATGTTTTTGGAACTTGGATAATTCATAGAGAGAAAAGCAGGAAAAAAAGCCTTTCAGTATGCCCTTTTTCTAGGAGACACAGGGCATTTTTTTCCATCCTGTATGAGGGGAGAGAAGTAGCTGGATCTAAATAAAGATAACAGTTTGAATCCTTAAGTAAATGAGTACTGCTACATCCACTAAATCAGGAGTGGGCAAAATAGGGACCACAGGCTGGATCCAGCCCACCAGGGACTTTCATCCAGCCCACGGCACACTCCCCACACCCCCCGCAACAAATTGTGTCCCACCCAGCCCTTCTGCCCACAAGGGTGGGTGCGAGGTGTCTACACCTGCCCCCAACATATCCTATTACACCTCGCTCCCACCCTTGTGGGTGTAAAGGCCGGCCCTGCTAGCATGGGGTGGGGCTGCTGCTGCAGGCTTCCCAGGAATCCCACTCTCCCCAGGCAGCAGGTAGGGAAGGGGGCAGGGGCAGGGCTGCAGCTGGGCAGGAGCGTGGGACTAGTGCTGGGGTTGACTGCAGTATGGAGCCTGCACCCAGGGTGTGGGGGCAGCACAGAGCTTGTGTGGGCAGGGTGTAGGCATGAGGGGGAGGGGTATGGGAACCCCCCCACTCCCCCATGGTGCACAGCCCTGGCAGATGGGGGGGCAAATTGGGGCAGTCACCTCAGGCCCTGCGCTCTGGGGGCCCCCACAGAGTGGGGCAGAGCAGAGGTGGTGTGGAGCTGGCGACATGGTGGCTCCACATCCAGCCGCTCACAACCCCCTTCCCCCAATGGCGGGAGCAGCTTCTTTAGGTCTGGGACCTGTGGGATGAGAGTGGGGATGGGGTCCCACATGGGCTGATTTGCCCGGGGCCCTGCACCCCGCTCGGGTCAGCTCTGATAATGGGGTGGCTCATTCTGCTTGGTGCTGGTGCTTGGCTCCTGCTTGTTTCCCTAGTGCTCCCTGCACTCATGGGTCACAGGGAGGGAAGCCCCAGGCACTGGAGTGGGCTGCAGGGTGGGAAGCAGCCAGCTTCAGTGCCTGGGGTTTCCCTCCTGTGCCCCACTTGTGCGGGGAAATGCCAGGGAACAAACAGCCCAGCAGGGGCTGCACTGCTCACTGCCACGTGCAGCACTGGCCAGAACCAGGCACAAGTGTGCATTGCTGAAGAATTCATTGTGTATTGCTGAAGATACACCAGTGCTCCCACCTCCTGCTGAACCATGGGGGGAGTGTGTGAGGGGTCCCCACACCCTTTCCATCCTCCCTCACACCCCACAAATGCCCCCCCCACACACCAGTGTTGCCTGCACTGACTGCAGGAGAAGACAGTGTGTTCCAGAGCCAAACACTCACACCCCACAAACCACACAATCCTGCAACATAACTTATGCCCCGCCACACACAGCCACAGCTCCTCACAGACTCCCCCCACACCCCCCCGTACACACTCACACCCCCACCATAAATACCCCCACACCCCACCATACATGCACATACACACACCCCCACACACAATATACAAGACTAATAATTTATTTTTGAGTTATGCCATTAACTCTATATACAGTACACAAACACAAATCATGACACAAATATTTTTTGTAAAAAAATTAGAATATGTTATAGTAGGTGTCTGACTTTTAGCGTATGAATTGGTTTTTTCTGGTTCTAAGATGGCAAATCCCCCCTCCCAAAAGGAGTATTTCTGGGGAGGAAGGGGAGGGACTTCCAGTGGCAAAGGTCAGGGGTTAGGCTGGGACTTCCAGTCCCAAGATGGTGACCAGGGGGTAGGGCTCCTGTCAAGGGGCAGGGCAACCCATGCAGCCCTCGACAGCTCACAAAACCTTGTTAAGCAGCCCTCCACCCAAAATAATTGCCTGCCCCTGCACTAAATGGCTATTTTCCCTAAGTTTTTTAAAATATTGCCTTCTGTGAGTCTGTTCAAGGTATTAAACAAACTGAATATGAATGGCTAAATTTGCAGTCACAAACAATAACCAGTTCTTGAGTCATAGCTCCATGGTAATTTTTTTCTAGAATACTACATTTCTTTTTACAACATTGTTATTAATAAAAATGTGTTCTTTATAGGCAATCTCTATATGCAAAATTTAGATTTCACTTACCTGCAAAAAGGACTGGATACAGTAGGTACCATATAACAAATCCCACCATTTAAACAAAAAGATCCATAACTGGTGCCACAGAGTTCTTCATGATCTTAAAGAAAACAAAGAGAGATTTGTATGTTCTTCCTTGTATGCATGAGGAAACTCATGAATGAGAAAAAAATATACTATGATGTGTTGGGTTTCCCCCCCTGTTAAACTAAAATGTAGAAGATAACTGCTGGAAATAAATGAGGACTCCACCTTTTGTAATCATCAGAAATATCTTTGAAATCTCTCATGGCTTTCATACGTGGAGAGTTTATTGACGACAATGAGCCAGAAGATGGCCTCTGTCAGGTTTGACTTTTAACACTCCAGAGGCTCAAAGCAGCTTTACTACAAGCATAACCAACTAACTGGAGGCGCTAACGCAGGTGAATCCACAGATGTGGGTCAGTATGGGAACATAGAAAAGTAGGGCTGGAAGGCATTTCACAAGGTCATTTACTCTAGGTGAGATCATCCCTGACTAAACCATCTCAGTTAAGTTTCTGTGTAACCTACTCTTGAAAACTACCAAGGATGGAGATTTCACAGTTTCTCTCGGTAGCCTGTTCCAATGTTTGACCACTCTTGTAAACAGAAAGTTCCTCCAAATTTCCAAATTAAGTTTCCCCTGCTGAAGCCTGAGGCCATTGCTCTTCATTCCTCCCCTGCGGTCATGGAGAAAAGTCCATCTCCATCCTCTCTGTAATCACTTTTCAGGTATGTAAAGACTGTTATCAATCCCAGCCCTTCCCCCTCCCTCCTCTGCCCTGCAACCACCCCAGGCTTATCTTCTTCAGGCTAAATAATCTTAGTTCTTTCAGCCTTTTCTCATTAGTCTTGCCTCCCAGGCACATGGCATTGGGGCTGGGGAGCAGAGCAGTTCCCTGGAGCCGGCAGAGCAATTCCCTGGAGCCGGCAGAACAGTTCCCCAGCGCCAGCCCCGAGTCCCAGCCTCCATCCCCGCCCGCCTCACTCTGAGCAGCTAATCATTTTTGTTGCTCTGCACTGGGCTCTTTCCAAACTGTCTGCATCCTTCTTGAAGTGTGAAGCCCAAAACTGGACACAGCACTCCAAATGAGGCCACAACAGTGCTGAATAGAGCAGAAAAATCACTTCTCTTGATTTGCAAGTAATATTCCTGTTACAACAACCCAGTATGCTGTTGGCGGGGTTTTTAGGCTTATGGTCCACTGTAACCCCCAGGTCCTTCTCTGCAGTACTGCAACCTAGCCAGTGCTTCTCCAGTCTGTATTTCTGCATGCAATTATTCTGTCCCAAGTGCAGGCCTTTGCACTTGTCCTTGTTGAATTTGTCTAATTGATTGTAAGCTGTTCCTCCATTTTATCCAGGTTGTCTGGCCCTGCATTACCCATCCTCATAGCTATTAGGGCTGTGTGAAGCAGGCACTATTCGATTCGGATTTGGCCCGAATCAGGGACAGTGATTTGATTAATTGATTCAGATCACTGTCCCCTGTTCGATTTGGTCAAATATGAATCTGAAGATTCAATGCTGATTCACAGAATCAGCAATTCGGACATAGACACAGCTTTAAAAGTTTTTTCTACATACCTTGAGGTAGCAGGCATGGCTCATGATCACTGCAATGCTGGGGCTCATGGAACGTCCCACAGGAGTGCAGGGGGGCCCTCCACGTGCTTGGAGGCCAACCCAGAAATGGACCAGAAGTACTTCTGGGTGTGCCAGGGAGTGCGCCTGGAGGCCTCCCAGTAGCCCCCTGGCTCGGCAATCAGCCGCAGGTGGACCCTGGGTGCCTGCCCAGACCCAAGAGGCACCAGCCACCCAACTAGGGAGGTGCAGGGCCCCCCCGTGCACTTGCCAGTGGACTGGAAGTGGTTCTGGTCCACTTCTGGGTCTGCTGCTGAGCATGCGGCGGAGCCCCCGTGCTTCTGTGGGACATTCCATGAGCCCCAGCATCACAGCACTCACAAGTTGCACCTGCTTCCTAAAGGTATGTAGAAAAAACATTTAAAGCTGTGTCTGCGTCTATCTCCAAATCTCTCTGAATTGATTTGGAGGGTTCCAATTCAATTCGGAGAGATTAAAGGGTCCTCTGATTTGATTTGGAGATTCAGCCAATGAATCGCGCCGAATCTGCACCGAATCAAATCAGGGACCAAAGCTTCGCACAGCCCTAATAGCTATGTAGCAGGGCAAGGAATAGAGGAACAATTTGAGCACTTCTCTATTTTCTAGCTGTAAATGAACCCCAAGGCCTCATGTAGCTGGACAGAATTTGAGGCTGCCTTGCGGATATTCCAAACTGTATTAAGAAAAACTGGCTCCATCCATCTTTGGCTCCATCCAGTTGACTCCATCCATCTTTACCATACTTAGCTTCATCAGGTAGTATTCTGATGCAGTTGAAGAGCTAGTTCATTAAATCTTGCTTATGTAGAAAGTACAGTTTCAGATCACTCCAGACCATTAAATTTGTGTCTTACATTTTAGTATCCAAAAGAAGTATATTTTGCTGTAGATTTTGTATCAGAACACTCTGGCTAGGGACAGCATTCAAAAAGACAGAGCCTGAATTGATTCAATTTTTGTAAGTTAGTCTAACCAGCCTAGATTGAACCAATTTGCAAGTGAATAGACATTCAGAAAATGCAGGCACATAACCACAGTGGCTCAGGCCTGAAGCTGGTGGGGTGCGAGAGTGCACCCTTGGCTGCAGGGAAGCTGTGCTGGGGGGTGCAGCCAGGCCTAGTAGTAACCTCAAGTGAACTGGCCAGAAAGGAGATTTAATTCCCCCCTCCCTGTCCCACCGGTACGGACCCTAGTCTGGGTCCACCTGGCACTCCCCTCCCCCTCTCCCTTTGCTGTTCCAGTGGCTGGGGCGAAGTCATGGCCAAAGGTTGTCCAGCATGGCCCCCTGAGGCAGAGGGGGCAGTGAGGGGATTTATTCTCCCCAGGAGACTGCAGCTGCTGCCCCAGCCACCTCTGATCACTCCCTGTGTGGAGTGAGCAGCAAGATAAGCCCCTCTTGCCCCCTTTGCCAAATCCCAGAGGAAGGGAGGAAATAATCTCCCTCCCTGCCCCCTCGTCTAAGGGTGCCATGCCAGCTGGCCTGTGGTTGTACCCCAACCCCTGCCACTGGAGCGGCAAGAGGGCAGGGACTATGACGGGGGCAGCATCCCCTGCCATGTTTTCCTGGGAATGCAAGCCTCTTTCTGGCAGGGGGGTGAGGCAGTCAGAGCTGCTTCAGACTGTGTGGGGCGAGGGGTAGCACTGGGGCTCAGAAGGGTGGCTATAGCCCCCCAAGTTCCCTCTAGCACCATTGTCCCTCACCCCACATGGTGTGCAGCAGCTCTGCCCACCCCACTCCCACCCATAATGCAGGCCTCCTGCTGGAAAGAGGCTTGTGCTCCTGGGAAACCATGACAGAGGTTGCTATCTCCTTCAGGGTCCCTCCCCGCTCACTGCTCCATTGGTAGGGCAGGGGTGCAAACAGAGGCCGGCTGGTCTGGCCTTTATAGGTGAGGGAGCAGGAAGAGGGGTTTCCCCCTCCCTCCACTGTCTGGTGGAGGGGGCAGGGAAGAAGCTTATTCCACCTCTCGCCCTATGCAGGGAACAATTGGAGGCAGAGGCGATTGGGGTTGGCAGACCCTGGCTGTGGTCCCTCAGGGACAGAAGGGAAAATAAACCCCCTTCTTGCCCCTGGGGCCATGTCAGCTGGCCTCTGGCCATGCTCCCACCTCTGCCGCTACAGTAGCAAGAGGGAAGTGTCAGGCAGACCTTGGCGGGACAAGGAGAGGGAAATTAAACCCCCTCCCTGGCCAGTTTCCTTGAGGCTACTGCTGGGCCTGGCCATGCTCCTGGCTCTGGAACAGCAAGTGGAGAAATGCCTGGTATGGGCTGGTGGGACAGGGGAGGAAGGGGGGAATAAACCTCTTCCCTGCTGCCTTTGCATTAGCGGGGCTGGCATCTGGCCACACACCCACCCTTGCTCCAGCTAGGGAACAGAGAGGTGGGGCCAGCTCTCTGCTTCACTGGAGACAGACAGTATATGATGAGATTATATAGATGTAGATAATTTGTATATACATACACAAGTTTATTTTATAACTCCTTACTTATAAAACTCCAACCTTTACCTTAAAACAGGAATAGAACGGGTTTGTGATATAACACATGATTCTCATGTTTCTGATATCACTTTAGGTGTTCTTTTCACTGTTATTTCTAGCAGTATCTGAAAATGAGACAGCCGAATTCCTATTGTTTATGTATAGAAAAATCTGACTTAGTGGTTTATACAAAATACAGTATTGTAGAAATGGATGTTGTGATTTACATTTTTCATCTCTACTGTTTTGGAATAAACCAGTGTAGCCCAGTTGTAGCTTCTTTTTACTGTATTCATTCCTGTCATAAATCCAATGTCTATATTTAGTCCATGGTTTTTTTGTATCCAGTAGGTTGATTGAGTAAAGTCCATAGGTTCGTCATAGGTAATACCTTTCACAGATGAGCCTATGAACTTCACTTCATCAATCAACTGGATACAAAAAATCATGGACTAAATACAGACATTGGATTTATGACACATTGTAACCTGCCTAACATCTGATTTCCCAGGTAAACCCTCCACTTTTTACCAGCTGTTCTCATTCTCTTCCCCCATTCTTCCTGTCTCCCATCCTTTGACTACAGCTACATTCTTTCCCTCTTTCCTCCCGTTCCCCACCTGTCTCTCACCTACTTACCACCTCAATTTACATTTTAATTGACTGGCTTTCTTGCACAAGGTACTGGCCTTTAGCTGCTTTGTCACTCCATCCAAGAAGAGCACGGACCACCTGCAGACACTTCCTCAGCCTGACAAAGGGTGTTTGTGACCAAAAGCTTGCCAAGAAGAATTTTTCAACTATATGAGTTGGTCTAATAAAAGATTTTGGGTTTACCCGAAGAACCTTAGCTGCCAATGTCCTTAGACCAACATGGCTACAACCTACACTATTAAAAACCCATGCCACTGTCTTTTCTGCAGTCCCTTAAACCATGTCTCCATTCCATGGCAAAATACCTCAGGAATTCTAGTTTCAGCCTATCTGGAGAGAAGGGGCAAGTCAGAGTGGGGCAAGAAAAGCAGCTCTTCAGAGCTTGCCACTATATTATACATTTTATGAACTAACACTTAAAATGATACGGAAAAATGTTAGTTCTCACTTGTTTAAAGTGTTTGGCAGTAAGCTGAGTCTTTACAGACTATCTTCCTACATTTGACTCAGTCAAATATTCTGTTATAAACTCATCTGTACTTTTCTCTCATTCCAGTATAGGCAAATAACGATTTCCTCTGCTGTTTATTAAAAGCATCCAGAGTGACACTGCAAAATGGCTCACACATTTTATTTAATACAATAAATATTAAAATATAAATTCTTACAATTAATATCATAAGCCATGTTCATTTCACTGAAATGGTTTAGACCAAAATCTAACACACAACAATCTTTTCTTTTCCACTTTACAGGACAAGATTTTTCCATGAAGTTTACAGCCAAAGATCCGGTGAAATACAAGTACTGCATGAAAATCAGAATGTATTTTAACAGAGCTAGAGACCCAGGTACATTAGTATAAGGGAGGGCATATTGTAGCTTGCCACTTTCTTAAGAGATTAGTGTTTTTTAGAGGTGCACAACCAGACCTGCCAGTTCATCTGGTATTGTGCTCTGCTGCCAAAATAAACTTGTCCAACCTGAATTGCTATCTTTTTTTTTTCTTTATTTGGTTAAATGTGTATATGCAGCAGTTTGTATTTGGTTTCAAAAGACCATACTGTGTTGTCTTATAAGTGAAGTTAATACCTTTTTTTAATCTAAAAATGCAAATTGTATTCTGTGAGAGGCAAATATATGCAATGTTTGAATTAGTATAACCATAATAGTTATAAAAGATTGCTATGCAAGATATATGATGATGGGCAAAACATTCTCAAGATCAATCTAGATTAAAAATCAATTTAAAAATAGATATTGTCAATAACTTTCCAAATTAATTTTACTGTAGAAATGCTCCTGACCAATTAAATTCTACAACATGTACATTTTTATAATTTTGATAAAATATTTCACTTGCTGAGAGAAGAAAATGAGGTCAAAAACATTTCTGTAAGGTGATCAAAGAGTCTGAGTTATTGAGCCAAGATTAAAGAACATTGAACCACTCTAAGTTAGTGCTCTAAGGAATTCAGTGTCAGAGGTAATTGCAACTTTAAGTTCTGTGTGCACATATTCAGGTCCAATGCATGCAAAACTGCTTTTACATCTTTGTCTATATCCATTGAAAACTTTGGCTCTGAGTGTCCTGTCTTTGAAAAAAGACAAACAACAACTATAAAAATCTCTTAGTAGTACCTAGGCCTATAGAACCTTATCCACTGCTGCTGCTTACAACTTTGGTTAAAGAGATGCATTAAGATTGGCAATGTAATCCTTTCTTAGGGAAGCTGTAGGTGTTACTAACTGCCAAGTACTTGTCCATTGCCCTGGGTGTGGAGTTTGCTCTCGGGAGCAAGCTTAAGAGTCCAATACCAGCAGCTGGAATCAGTGAACTTTAGTGAATCCTAAATATATTTAACACATATTAATAAAAAATAAACTTACTAGAATTTACCTGTTCGCATATTATTCTGACGACAATTTTTATTCTTGGTCAAAGGCTATTCTTTTAAAACAGCACCTGAAGGGGGGAAAATACATTTAACATGTAATTTTTAATCTCTTTTTTTTTTTTTGTGCATTCACTAGAATGTGAATTGTCCTGCCTTATACTTCTGGAGTTGAAGGAAATGTGTTTAGTTATATCTATCTGCTGTTTGACTGTCAGGTGAAACAGAAGTTGAGACAAGAGAATTAACAAGATTCAAGAAGGTATGAGCCATACCTATGGACGGTGATTTGTTTTACGAGGGACATACATTTTCTTGCTTCAGGACAGAAACAATCACTACCTGACAGAGCTACAGAGAAACTTCTCTTATTGGTTGGTCACTTCTATAATTGTCTGTTATAAGGTTTCTTGTTCTTTCTTCAATTTAAAGCACTCAGTATGGCCATTACTACACAGGATCTTAGTTCATTGGCTGCTCTGGTATTGCAGTTCATATTTCCAAAGTTTCCCTTTTCTCAGTCTATTTTAATTCACATACTGTACTGTTTAGTAAACCTTTGAAAAAAACCAGAACATTTAGAATTGAAGTGTGGCTTACAGCACCATTTGGGAGGAATATGGAGAAATACTACCTCAAAGTGTGAGAAACAATGCCATCAGAGAAAGTTAGTTTTATATGTTCACGTTTAAAGGGATTACAGTGTTGCATCATCCATCTGAAAGACTTTTTTTCCCTTGTGTTAAAAGATTTTTTTCCATTTAAATAGCAAACCAAGGTATTTGTAAACATTAAAAGAAATGCCTAATACTAAATCTTTAGCAGGACAAAGCAAATTTATGTAAATTCTTGTTTCAAAAGACAAAATGGGTTTGTACTTACTGTATAAATGTAAGCAGATAAACCTGTTTTTCACAGGAACTTAACCCACTTCTTTACTCCTTCTTTAAGCCTCCTGTCCATGAAAGAGAAATCTGAAATGGCAACTCCCTATAATGCAGAGGTGTAATAGCAAGGTCTCCACCCAAGGGCAGTCCTCCTCTTGGGCTGTCTCACACATGCACGCAACTTTATCTTCATTAAGAGAAAATGCAGTAGCATCTGGGACCCTACAACCAAAGCAAACTAAACCAAACCCTAATTATGACTTACCTCAGAACCAAAATCTGAAAATGTTATATGAAAAAAGAAAAGATCTTGAATAGGTATACATCTACCAGTAGCCAAGATTTGTGTTGTATTCCAGCTGCTGGAAAGCTGAAGAATTATATAATTGCATCATACAATGTGGGGGAGGTTGAGACAAAAGTGCCCACAGAAGCCAAGTATGGGCCCAGGTAAACACTCTTTTGTACTCATGAGGCTGCTCACATGTTCACCACCAATCCTAGAAAACAGGTACTGTAGATGGTATTTGGCACATTACTAAGCAGGGTTCAAATTGCAATACAAAAAGAATGTTCTGTAATGAAAGATCTGATTTAAAGTAAATTTTAAGCAATGTAGGAAATGTTATTCCTAATTTTTACCTCAGTAAATTGAATCTAAAATCTTCTCTTTAAAATGTCCCACACTACCATTAAATATTTAAAAGTCCTAATCACACTAAATTTAAACAAGATATGTGACTTTAAACTAATTCCTTTCCAAAATTTGATAATAGACCATCACTAGTGTGGATACCTTATTTAAATGTTTGAAGGAATCACCTGTCTAATTACTTGAACCCATTCTAAACATTCCTGTTGTTGGCTTACTAATACTGTATGTTTGTTCCTAACATATAAAACAAAAATGCTTTGCTTAATACCTGTCAAACTTACTTTCTCCAGTCCTCTAGGTCAGTGGTTTTCAACCTATTCTCATTTGTGGACCCTTTTGGAAAGTTGGAATGGAGGTCCCAACCCTTTTGAATGGTAAGTGTGGGTATTCATATACTCTTGATTAATCATAGTCATCTTTTGTGGTGCCCTTATACATAGTCTGTGGACCTCAAAGGGCAGGGGGTCTGCTGACCACATGTTGAAAACCACTGCTCTAGATTTCAACTCATGGTGATTTTTAAAAACATCCTATATGTAATCCAAATCTGTTATTGCAGGGAGGGGAGCTCTTCACAATCAAATCAACTCTTTGTGCCAATCCAACATCTGAAGAACTTGCCTAACTCTCCATTGCCTGACTCCTGTGCAATAGTTATGTCTATGCAAAGTAGGGGTGATATTTTACCATTAGAATTAATCAAGAATTCTCATTTGGTCATCTTTTTACACTCAGTTCAAACAAGTGTAAATGACTTCAGAAAAAATCCTTTAAACCTCTATTTTTTCACCATTTAACATGGGGGGGGAGGAGGGAAGCCCCTCATCTTTGATTTGAGTACAAGCTGAGGACTAGCAGAGGCAGGCTGCTGCTGCAGCTCCAACTCCAGCCCCAACCTGGGGTCAGAGGTAGAGCACAGCCACTATCTGTGCCCACCCCCTGCCTCTCACAGCCTCTGCCCCCCAGGCTCCCTGCCTCCTCCCTCCACAACTGCTTACCCTCCATGGCTCCAGCTGCCATCCTGCTTGGGCCCATGGCACAGAGAACATGGTTGACCTAGTCCCAGCCCAACTATGGCTGCATTCTTCAGCTTTTCAACAGCCAGAATACAACACAAATCTTGACGGCTGCTAAATGTATGTATGTTCAAGATCTTTTTTTAAATTCTTATATAATAATGGTCTTTGTCTGTCTGTCTGTAATGCTTTTGGACCACTGTGGTTAGTGAAACAACCAATCAGAGTGTGTAGTATCACTGTGACAGCAGGGACAGAGCAGGTGCTGCCCCCCCTACTCTTCAGAGCTGGTAGAGTGCTACCATGATGGAGGGGATGGAGTGGGAGGCCGAGGCTTGCATGCAGGCCTTGCCCCCCACCCCAACTCCATCCCCACCATCATGGTAGTGGTCTGCCACCTCCAAGGAGCAAGGCCAGGGGGAGGAGGGAGTGAGGCCAGCGGCACTGGAGGGGAACGAGAGGATGGTAGGGCAAGCTTTCCCCACCCCCCTGCTCCTGGGAGGCAGTGGCAGCACAGGTTGGTGGGTGGCAGCGCTCCGTCCCCATCCACCCCATACCATCATCATTCTTGATGGGCAAGCACTAGTATATATATAACCATTTAGGAGGTAAGTCATAGTTAGGGTTCAGTGGTAGTGGTGGCAGGAGCTCCCATCCTGGTTCCAGCTCCGCTGCTGGGTTTGGAGCTTCAGCTGCTTCAGTCAGGCCTGGCAGGGGCTGAAGTAACCATGGAGTAGCCTCTGGAGCTGCAGAGGGTAAACTCTGGGGGGATATCTGGCAGTGGGGTACAAGCTCAGGGGAAGGCAGGAGGGAGAGGGGGAAAGTGAAAGCAGGAACAGGTGCTTAGGAGGGGCAGAAACTGTAGGGCAGGAGACCAGCTTGGGTGCACAGGCACTGGTGAGGGAGGCAAGCAGCAAAGGAGCAAGTGGTGGGAGGAGGACAAGGGGCAAAGAGCAGGGGTCAGGCCACTTAATACTCACCCCCTCTCCCATTGCCTACCTCTAGTGTTGCTTGCCCTGCTGCAGCAGTGGGGAAGATGAATTTAAGATTATGCTCCAATAATTAGATTCTATACATGGAGAATTATAACAAATTTATAAATTTTCCATGTATAGAATCTAATTATTGGGGGGGGGGGGTCATCTTAAATTCAAACTCATCTTGAATTTGCGTAAATAAGGTGATCATATTTCCTGTCTCTCATTTTTCACTGGTGCCAAATACAATATTTTGTAAATCTTCAGTACATTAGTTATATAAATGGAACGTCACATAGAAGCTTTCAGTTAGTTTTTTATGACATTACTTTGATCTTGACCCAGTAAAGCCCAGGACATCTCTGGTGTAATGCTATTGAAATTAATCAGGCTAAATCAGGGCTCAATTTTACTCAGATATGGCTTGGCTTCTGTCTCCAGTTTCTTTGTTAAAACAAGTAGGTACTATACCCCATGTTTTGGAATTGATCAAAACCATTTTTAATTAGATTAGAAATTAGGTTCTCTTTGACTTCATCTGGGATCTAAAGGTCTGACCAATTAGATCCACACTTGATATATTAATTTAGCCACTGGCTAGCAAACTTTTTGTTTTTTATTTATCATTTGTACTGTGATAGTAAGGGCCATGATAATAGTGTGGTTAAGGTGTCTCACTATAACTTCAGAGGCATGAGTCTGAGCCTGGTTCTGGAATAGTCCCAAAGGCTTATTGTAGTTGATCCAGATGTAAATTGATACCTGGTCATTTTGGGTGCGAAGTCAAAAGTTGCCAGATGTGAATGTAAACCATAGCACTCACCTGTATGCAGCTGTCTATGGAAGCTAGCATTCTTTAATCCCACTAGGCACAGCTGGGCCATAGTTGACTGACCAACTCTGGTATCATAAATGAGACCAGTGTTGGATGAATGCCCACACCCACTGTGCTTATACTTTGTAAACACACATAACTAAGTGGTCCAGAATGATCCAGAAACTGGTATGCACTAGGCATACTCCTAAGCTATTTGCAAATATTTCACTGATGCCTATTATAGAAAAAAGGAAAGGGACAGAGCAGTGCAACGATTAGAATGGTCCATGATAAGGACAAGAGGCAAGAATTTTTGTGGGTGATATTGTGCATTGGACCAACTGCAGATAAATGGGATAAATTTAGACAAGTATACAGGTATTACAATACCCTTCCTTGGTCTCAGGGTCTCCAAGAGAAAAGCAGAATATATTCCAAGATGTTACCAAGTTTATTGCATTAAGGCTGCAGATTGTCTCACTCTGTTGGAAATTTTGCAAATTGCAGACTGTTGCGTAGAGATTTAGAGAGAGTTTAAAGAATATTATGGGACTTGCTTGTTCCCTAGCTATAGGGACTTGCACAGCCAAGAACGTTTGGGCAGCATTAGATAGAGCGAGAAGTGTAAATCCTCCTATAAAACAGCCTTAAGGCTAGAGTGTGCGTGCATGTGCACATGTATGTGCATGTGTGACTATTTTGCATTTAATGTATTATAATAACAAGTACTTAAACTTAGTAAGAATACTGAAAGGTGTTATCTTTCAAAGGGTGTATCTACACTTGATGCTTAATACGCAGTAGCCAAATAACACTGTCTAGTAGCGTGCTGGGCAAAAACAATGCTAATATGTTACTGTGCAGTAGCATTAGGCTACTGTGCAGTAAGTGGCACAAAAAAAACCCTGTGCACTGGCACTACTGCACAGCAAATATAGTTTGCAGTAACTTCATTAAGCAAGTACTAAACTAAATGGGTATTAATGATTGTGTAGACTCATCTAGTGAGTTGTTGATAAATTCATAACTGTTTTGAGGGCAATAAGCAAACAGTTAGTCATATATATGTAGTAAAATATGGAATATATATATTATATGTTATCTAAATATATAAAATGAAGTTTATGTCTGTATGTATGTTCACTTATAACTCGAGAATGGCTGGTCCCATTTACTCTAAACCTTCCAAAATCACTGAATACCACCTAAGGAAAATTATAGGTTGATTATTTTTCACTCGACTCTTTCGGGGCTTCCATTGCCTGGGATTACTTAATTTCTCAGATAATAGACCGGTACCATTCCATTTTGGATGCAGTGAATTCAGTTCAGTTGTCATTATTATTTTGACGCTTGCCTTTTTTTCATTCCACATTAAATATGTTGTACTATGTTCTTTAAAGATAGACAGTATTTTTGACCTAAATATATTGTACTAAGTTCCTTGAAAATAAACAGACACTGGAACTACAAAAATAACCTGGGTGAAGAATGAGTACTTCCGCTAGTAAAACATCAATATTTTCTTTCAGAGAAATAATTTTTATATGTCAAAGCCCTGAAAAGAGTAAATTTGGGTCTGTACTACATCAGGAAGATAAACTGAGATACAGAAAGGGGAAAGAAATACTATATCCGATATTAGTATTTGGCTTCTCCCAATCTGGTATATCTGCACACAAATCAGATATATACAGCACAAATGACCAGCGTACAGGTCTAACTACTTGCATGCGAAATAGCATTTTAGGTAAGTAGCTATCATAACTGCTTGCACAGACAAAACCTTGTAAATAATATAATTAAGTAATTAACTTAAACATCTTGGAATCATAGTTTCATAGTTGGGCGGGTCGGAAGGGACCTGAGCAGATCATCAAGTCTGACCCCCTGCCATAGCAGGAAGAGTACTGGGGTCAAATGACCCCCAGCAAGATGTTAATCTAGCCTCCTCTTAAAGACCCCCAGGGTAGGAGCCAGCACCATTTCCCTTGGAAGTTGGTTCCAGATCCTAGCCGCCCTGACCGTGAAGTAGCGCCTCCTGATGTCTAGTCTGAAT
>NW_017728911.1:7015868-7024876 GCF_001723895.1 Crocodylus porosus | reverse complement strand
CTATTCCTCCCTTCTAGCGTGCCCACATCCCCCCACATCTTAGTGTCATCAGCAAATTTGAACAGGGTGCTTTTTACCCCCTCGTCCAAGTCATCGATGAAGATGTTGAACAGTGCGGGCCCAAGGACCGAGCCCTGTGGAACCCCACTGCCCACGTCCCTCCAGGTCGAATAGGACTCATCCACCACCACTCTCTGGGTGCAGCCCTCCAGTCAACTAACGACCCATTTGACTGTGTAGGTGTCAATGCCACAGGTCTCATTTGACAAATCTCATTTAACAGAGAATCTCTTATTTAATGTAGGAAATAATCTTTCAATCTAGAATTGACAATATGACCATATATTCTCAGTTTCCAGAAATGTACAGAATATTTGAGACCTGTATTTAACCAATGACAAATGAACTGTAAGAACCCATGTCAGCCCACGATTTTTTTTTTCCCTGCACCACGGTACCAGGATTGTTCTATTTTTTTCTAATTGATAAGACGATAAACATTTTAGAAAATATGTTACTTGGGTTAAATTTCTAGTACTGGCAGAACATGCTGACATTTTAGTTTCAGCCTCTTGTACCACCTGAAGTTCTATTTTTTCTTTTATATTGTATCTTTGTAATTCTGTAATCCATCACACTGGACTAGATTTGCTAATAACAGTGGCTATAATTCAGCAAGGTCCTTGAGCATATGCTTAACTCAAGCACATAGAGAAGGACTATGCCAGGGGTGCTCAACTCCCAGCCCACTGAGCCATGCCATCTGGTCCAAAAATCTGGTGGTGCGGGAGTAGTAGCAGTAATTCCTGCTCCCCTGCTGTCAAAGTTCCAGACCCCTGGAGAACCCAATGGACTGGATAGCATACTGGATCTGTGTGTGGATGTGTCCTGGGGCCTGATCCAGGAACACAGGAGCCAGCACTGGGGGGTGGTGCAGGGCCCTGGGAACCAGTGTAGGGCCCAATCCTGGCTCATGGGACCTGATCTGACCTACAAACCAGCCCACAGCAACAAATCCATCTTGTGTGAGGAAAAGATTGAGCACCACTGGGCTGTGCCATAAATACCATGGAATTGCTGGGATTTTGCCGGATGGTGGAGGAGCTGCACAGTATGTTGACCTAACTTCTGCATTCTGTGGCTATTCTTTGTACTGAAGTGTGGGAGAACAAGAATGATTTTTCTGCATATATGGTGGGGAAACAGCCAGTGAGTATCTCAGAGCGAGGCTTCTCTGAGCCACAGAAAGGAATAGCAGAGGAGCAATGGGTTGGGTTCAGTGCATTTCTGCTGTTATACCCAGCAGCAGTGACTGCAGTCCAGAAAGGAAGGGTGTTTTTGATCCTGTTTTGAAAATTTTGAAGGAACCGTTTGCTCAGTGCACTTTCCAGGATTTGTCGCTAAATGCATCTGTTTGCATTTTACCCCCAGCATGTAAGCTTACTAACAGTTATATTTTATTCCCCATTTACTCATAATTAAGACATTAGTAACTTTTATACAGAGCTGTGACTTGCAGCATCCCCAGAGGAAGGTAAATTGGAGGCCTTATGCATACAGGCAGATTAAAAAAGGAATTGGCTGAACAGCAAAATCCCAGATGTTCCCTATTTTTGTGGTGCTTGGCTCATCAAACATTTTGAAGCTACCTTCAGATTCCCTAAAGATGATTTTAAAATTATTTTTGTTGTTGTTGTTGCCATTATAGGGCTGCTGCTGTTTGTTTTTTGAAGTAGAGCATTGCATGGACACTAGTCAGGATTGGACCCCCCATTGTGCTATGTATTGGTAGATGTTATGGGCAGCAAAGATAATTAGATGGAGTTTTAATTGACTGTGTAACAAAGGCTATAAAATTCCACCCACTTATCCTTGTATGGAGCAAGTCACTTATTTTTGTATAGCATGAAAACACAAGATAAAAGATGATTCCTTTTTCAAAAAGATGTTTGTTATTTATTTAAAAAATGATACAAGGGTATGAAGCAGTCTGAAGGAAGGGAAAAGGGACAAAAAGAAATACTAGTAAAAACAAATTAGAATATGGAGACCAGATATATACACAGTTAGCAAGTTCTGAATGGACTAATTTATCTTATCTGTCTGATTTTTTTTTTCTGTAAATACTGTAAGTCCCGCTGTCCATGTAACAAGGCTATCAGTTGGCACTTATCCACAGGCATTACTGTTAAAAGGGATGTTGAAAAAACCTGTATTTGAAGAACAACAGGTTAGTGGCCATGTGGAGGATGTGTCCTTTGTATAAGATGTGGCATGGAAAAAAACATAGAGGCTCTTGTGAGGAAAATGAGTAGAGAAGGCTGGTATTTTTGGTGGAGTGGAGGGGGCAGGAACAAAGTAGTAAGAGATGGAGCTAAACTGTGTAGGACCTTAAACATAAAGATCAGAAGCTTGCTGTTGATGAGGTGAAGGAGGAAGGATATGGACACACTTAGGGACAGATCCTATTTCTATTAGACACCTAAATGCAATCTTATTCTACCCTGCTTGAGTCTCTGAAAAACTTTAATACAAAAGGTATTTTCAAGGACTAAAATGTGGTGGAATAAGATCACCAGTTAGAAGTTTAATAGAGGAGCTAGGATTGTGGTCTTCTTATAAGAACATGCAAAAATAATGCACAGAATTTCCCAATGTATGGGACTAATGCTACCACAATCACCAGGAAAACCTTTGCAGCCAGACTGCCCTCCTAATGAGCTACAATCATACTCTGCTTCTGTCAGCAGAAAGCTCAGGGAACCATGATTCACAGCCTCAGGGGCAGAAGGGGAGCAAGATGCTTCTGAAAAGATTCTATTTTTATTCTATGTAGAATTAACATTAACATGAGAGAGAGATCAGAAGTGGGGTCTCACTGCAAAAAGAACATTATTTTTCCCTTACCCCTCATAAATAAAATCCTGCTGAACTTTCTTGGAAAGAACGATTAAATTATTCAAATCTGTATTGAAACTGAAGATAGTCCCAGGATTAGAGAACTGACATCAGCTACATCAGTTATACTCAGTGTGTCTCCTCTGTTCAGAACTACTGAAGCCTCAACTGAGTGTTTGTCATACATACTTCAGTATGCACAACCTGGTTTATGTTTTTGCTCTATTTTTTTCCAAGCTAACATTTGTTGGACTCTACATGTATATGTAGGTAATAAGAAACCATCAGTGAGAATTTTGTTTACAAGATTACATTCATTGATCTCAGTCTGGTTTTACTAGAAATAATTATTTTTTCCTGTAGATAATCCCCGGCAGCACATTGTGCATTCTTCTTTGGCAGCAGATTATCATCACATCATCACAAACAGCATTCAAATAGCAATGACTGAAAAAATTCTTCTGGGTGATATATGTTTTGTGGCAAATCCTTAGCCTTTACTCAAATGAATTTCCCATTAAAATCTATGAGATTTAGCCTGAGCCATGACTGATGGGCATTTCCCCTTTGGTTACACTCCACTGGAATTCTACCACCTTCTTCAGTGAGAATGGGATTACAATCTGGGCAGGAGTGTCAGAATTTGGCCAACTGTTTCTTTTTGACCATCAGAATACTAATTTGTTTTATACATGGAACATACAATTCTTTGTCTAAAGAGAGAACTTCCTATGGAAGTGCTTATGAAATCCATAATACATAATTCCATCAATATTATTGCTATTATTCTATGTAAAGTAATCAAACTTCTCATAACCAAGGCAGAACACACGTAGGCAAAATGTATTTATGTAGATACACAATCGCATAATTTCATTTATCATACACCCTTGATGGCTTGCCATACTTTGCCAACTAACATACTTCCTAGATCTTTGTGATATAGTCTAAACGTCTAAGCACCTTGAAACTGGTGCCATTAAAATATATGTTTACCAAACACATGTGTCTTCTTCCACCTCCTCATCAGATTGGGAAATTCAACCCAAAATAACCTGGTGAGAGGCCCAGGATGACTGTTGAGTTTTAAACTTTTTGTAGAGCAGGAAGTGGCATAAGGGCCATGTTCTGCCTGTTCCCTGAGTACTGGCAGGTTCTACGGGGATGGGAATTAAGTAGTGCACATACAAATAACATGAATAAAGAATGGCTGTTCAGTGTGCCTAGCCACTTATGCAGATGCCACTGAGAATTGCCTGTCAAAGGACTGTCTTAAAACCATAATTTAGCCTTCTTCTGAATTGGGCTGACAACTGTGAAGGTAGTCTTAAAAGCAGAAGGATGCAATGTTAGGTGTAACCCTCAGCCTGGGCTACAGCCTTATACATCAGCCATTTTAGAGATAAAAGTGGGTATATAAAGCTATAGGCTTGCTGGATATCGGTGACTTTGAATCTTAAACCAAAAAAATAAATGATAGCAAAGAAATCATAATGTAGCTGTTGCAGGTATGCAGAATTGATAGGGCAAATGTTTCAAGGAGTACCTCAAAACCTGTGGTATTCCAGAAGTAATTCATCAAGTGACCTGTTCTCTGTATACCCTTGACTGATATACTGCAGTGATTTGGAGTTAGGAAGTTCAGCTTTTTGTGACATCTGACATATTTTCAGTGAAAGGAAAATAATTTGGCTCTGTATAGCTGACTTGTTTGAGATTTTGAAAAATCCAGTTTTTGCCCTGTCACAGCTCTCAGCTGCTACTATGGAGCAAATGACAAAACTGCTGCTAAACTGGAATATGAAAAGAATAGTTTATTTATATAGTGCCTGTTACCATACCGCAGGCATGTCTACATGTCGCTGCATGGTGAACTTGCTACGGTGCTGTGTTTTAGTACTATCCTTTAGAAGTGCTAAAGTACGGCACAGTACGGACTGTTACTGCACTGTGCGTGAGGTGCATGGGTAAATTTCCCAGCTGTGTTGCTGCAACAGCATGCTATACTGGGGAAGTGCGCTGCTACAGTGACATTAACTGGTGATCACATGTAGATCATGTTTACTATGTCGCCGTAGCATACCCTGCTAGGTGCAGAGCCTGGCCTACTAGCCCAGTAAGAAGCCACTCTGGCAAAGGAGACCAAAAAAAAGTGTAATGCAAAAATGAACAGCTAGTAGAGTGGACACAGCAGTTCATAATGACTAGAAATATCTTAGATTGAACCTAAAAACAGTTATAGAGAGAATCTGATATCAGTTTACAATCTGTGTTCATGTTTTTTAAAAAGCAATAATTCTGACTGGGGTTAACTGTGGGGTTATAGCAAAGGTAAAAGAAATGAATCATAGAGTTAAAGGTGACTGAGTGACCTTGAAAATACTGAAGATGATTCATGCAAGTCCAAATGCATTTTAGTCACATGACAGGTATGAGGTTCTGTAGGCTGTGGTCACTAGTTAGTATGGCAGAAACATTCTTGAGTACATGCTGGAATGCAAAGTGTTTTGGTACAAAGTTGTTTTTGTCTTTGCAGTATCTTGCAGCAAGAAACTTGGAAAATTTCCATCTTCACTAAGTTGAAAAACAATAATTCACATATATAATTACTGATCTGCATTCTTTTAAGTAAAAATGATGAATATTTACTTTTAAATTGATATTTTCAAGTTTGTAATTTGTCAATTAAGTTGAAGAATAAATGGCAGAAATTACAATTGGTTGCATTCCTTGCATAGTAACTGCTTTTCATAAGGCTTCTGTTTTAAACATGGTGTTCTAGAATAATGATTTAATAAAACTATCTTCATTTTATATCTATTGTTTTATTTTGTTGAGCACATATGCATGGTTCTTTTTATTTCTTGTTACTAGCTAACTGATTGAAAAAGTAGATTCTTCTCTTTGGACTTTATTATGACTCTACAAAAATGAAGCTAATTTCTGTGGAATAATGTGCAAAAATGGAGTAAAAAGCTGAATCTCAATGCACCTGGTGATTCGCATGCAAACTATCATGTTATATAAAAGAAGGGAATAATTTAAAACCCAGTACAGAGAAGCATACTTCACAGATAGGCTCCAATTTGGCAAAATTTTTAAAAGTAGACTTAAACATGTACTTACACATTTTGCTGAATTGGGGCCATCGCCATTATACCCAGATGATATACACTGGCAGATAGCCCCCAGTCTATTCAATCTGCTGAGATGCTGGTTGTTTATAATCCAGGTATTTGATATATGCAAGTAGGAATGACTGTTCAGTGACTATTGCAAATGGATTACACATTTTAAACTCTGATTCCTTCTACAGACCACATGACCCATTTTCATGTTTATATTGAACTAATACTTGGTTTACAGTTGGCACCACTGCACATTCATTAATGCGCTATTGTTAATGCTCATTATTAACTGAATGCACAGAAACTGGTGCTAGTGCTCAGTAGCAGCGGTGCACAGGTTTTTTGCGATGCTAATGCACAGTACACTAACTCTACTGCACATTAGCATGGCTTTTGCTTTGACATGCTAATGCACAGTAGAATTAATCTACTGTGAGTTTAGCATCTCATTTAGACATGCCAGTATCACTAATAAACTCCAGTTAGAATTTGGGTAAGAACTGAAGTTTATTTTTTAAGATCTTGTCCTGCTTAGTACTATATAAGCTAATATGAAGACATGGTCCCTGCATGGAAGGGTTAACAATCTATTGATATTGTATGATAACTGGGTTGTTGTTAGGGCTGTGCGAAGCTTTGGTTTCTGATTTGATTCGGCGGAGATTTGGCCCTATTCGATTCGGATTCAGCCACTGAATCAGGAAGACCCTTTAATCTCGCTGAATCGAATCGGAACCCTCCAAGTCGATTTGGAGAGATTTGGAAAGATAGGGCAATTCGGATATAGACACAGCTTTAAATGTTTTTTCTACATACCTCAAGGTACTAGGCAGCTTGTGAATGCTGCAATGCTGGGGCAGCTGGAGTGTACCACAGGAGCGCAAGGGGGTCCCCAGCATGCTCAGCAGCAGACCCGGAAGTGAACCAGAAGCACTTCCAGGTCTGCTAGGGAGTGCCGGGGGGAGAGAGGGTCATTAACACCTGTAGAATGGATAGAAATTAGCAGGGATCAGGGAAATGATAATGAGCCCTAAAGTCAATTGACTCTCAGCTGTACCTGAGCAGAAATGCTGTTGCCCCTCCAAGGCAGTTATTTTTACAGTTTGGGTGGAATGGGAATCAAAAGAGGAAGAGACTGCACAACCCTCACCCTCCCCCACAATCCACCCTTGGCTAAATAGAACAATTGTGACTCTTCAGGGAAAATGTAGGATTCACTCTTCCATTAAACTTAATAACAAAATTCTAATGAACTTCAACAGAATCAGGGTTGAGCCCATAATGCACCAATGTTATTACTGTATTTTCTCACATACAATGCCCTGGAATAAGATGCATACTTTAATTTAAAAAGCAAAATAAAGAAAAAATAGTTCTTTGGAGTAAGTCATTGAATAGCAGCAGTTGAGTTGCCCAGCTTGCTCATTGTTCCACTCCCTAAGGAATGCCATGCACAGAGTTACTTTTACTTTTTCCTTTCTTATAATGTGTACCCCAATTTCCAGAAGCTGTTTTTTGGGAAAAGGTGCATACTGTTTGCAAGAACATATGATACTTTCATTGCACTCTGGAGAGATTTGCATAGGCCTACAAAACATCAAACTCTAGCTATGTATTGAAATATTTTAGCAAATCATTTCCATCCCCCACAAATTGAAAAGATGCTAAAGTATGCATTTTAATAAAAACTGTGCAAAATATTTCTGAAATGAAAAGAAATTAAATACTTGGCATTTTTTTCAGAAGGATTTGGGAACCAAGAATTTAACAAATATCCAAGATCTGCTATGTTAGGAGCAAACTGCTACTCTCAAAAACTGAAAAAAAAATATCCACATTAACAAGTGCATTCTGTGTACCTATCCAGGTTTCCAAATGGTGTCCATCAATCTAAGTGTTGATGGCTTTTATGCAAACAACAATAGAAGGAAATTGAAAGATGATAGAAAATCTAGTCAAAATGGATAGGTTAGTTCTAGGTAAGCTCCTTAAGGAAAAGTTTTGGTGGGACCTGAAGTTCCATTTTACACTTGTCATTTCTAAATAACTGCAAACTTACGATTTTTTTCCAAAATAACTCCAAATATTGGTAGTGCCAAATCACTATATACAAATGGAACAGGTATGTTATAACATACAGTAGAAAAACTATACAGTTCCTTAGACATACATATTCACTAAGTTCAGTGAAACATAATTTTAAATGGTACAGATCCCAGACTTTAGCAAATGCAGACTGGCAATCTATTAAATAGGTAATAACATTGAGGTTATGTATCCTAGATGATGATGAAAGAGGTGGCAATTTGACAAGCAGAGTTTCTGTAACTATTTTTTTAATGCAGCTAGGGTGTGGTTTTATTGTAATTTATATTAAGTTACCTGGAGTATAAGGTACCATAGGCATCCTTGTATATCTAGATTTAAAATGATAAAGTGAGTTTATTTTCCAACTCTTCAAAAACTTTATATGTATCTAGTTCCAGTGCTGTCCTGCTTAAATGGATAAAATTGATAGCAGTTCATGGTTTCTTATGCTTTGTATTATATGAAATGAGTTATTTGTTTTAAAATCTGATGTAAACATCTCTGCTCTGCTTCTTTAAGAATTCTGTTGCGCAACTGACTACAAAGGAGGTGTGTCCCCAGGAGTGGGAACATGCGTTTCTCCATGGACAAATAGTAGTGGCACATGTTTGTGCCACTGCTAGCTGTCCCCGGGCATGCCCCTGCATGCATGTTCTGGCATGCCCCAGATTGCCCTGGGTAGGGTAGTGGAGGCAGGGACCAGCACCTGGGCTGGCCTCAGCAACCTTATCTGGGGTCCTGGGGGCCTCCCAGGGCTGCAGCAGTGGCAATCCGGGTGCATGGAACCTGGCTGGCAGCTGGAGAGTGGCTCTGGCTGTCCAAGCTCTGGTTTCAAGCAGTGTATGCTACAGCCCTGCTTTTTTTGCTGTGTTTTTTTGGGTTTCTTCTTCTTTC
>NW_017728911.1:6981694-7015768 GCF_001723895.1 Crocodylus porosus | reverse complement strand
GCAAATTAGCATCATGGTGAACATGTGCATGTGCAGTGCACTGCAAAACACACATGCACGAAGAAACCAGCAGACCGGGAGTATTAACAGAGCTTAACTGTGAAATGTGATTTAATCTTTAATAGACTTAGCGATTGTGCCCCAGTGAACTCCTTTGCTCACTTATGCAGTGACACTACTGTTGTGTGTGTTGCAGGTATGGACTCCAAACTTGAATTATTCATGTGTGTGAAGCCAGGACTGCCAGTAGACCACCAATGGATGGATGGAAAGGACAAACTAAAGTTGCCAAGTTACCAACAGGGTGAGACCAGCCGGATGCTGCACTATCAGGTAGGCAGAAGAAGGTAACTGCTTGACATTACCTTATTGGTTGCCTCCATACACTGAAGGGAAATAAAAAAAAAAATGAGCCAATAAATCAAGGGGACAGCAAGGAAAAAAAGGATTAACACAATATATTTGTTGAAACACACAATTTTAGAGAGGAGAGATGACTTACTCTTGATAAAACAAAGAATTTGCTTGTGAAGGTAAATTTAATTGTACTAGCTGACAGAAATAAAAAAAATATTTAAAATGAGGGCAGTAACATAAGATTTCACAGCCTGGTAAAGAGACAAATATAGAATGGTTGATTGTGTTCCCCATGTTCTAGAAGTACAACAAAGAGAAAATATTACAAATAAAAATTCATTTTCTTTTACTGTTGAACAAATATGATTATCACACAAAAGCAGGGAAGGGATCAACCTCTGTTTCTTGGATTCTTCAAATTCCTGCTAAGGTCTTCATATTTACTTAAAAGCTCAGCAAAAGGCATAGTCTTCGACAATAAATTATATGATTATACAATTTATAAAGACTGCTATAATTAAATGGTAATGCTGATCATCTTCTAAGGTTTCCCAAAGACGGAGAAAATTATTTAACTGTAGTGGGGAACCTTGACTAGCCTGTACAGCTTTGAAGGATAGGATGCTGCACCTGCATCAAAGCATTAGGATAAAATCAAAATTAACTTACAAAAGGCTATTTATTAAATGAAAAAGTTAGTACGCGGACACAATTAGCTAAGGTTGTGTAGTCTGCAGCTGGTGATGAACTGTAAAAGCTTTGAAACTGATGATCTCTTGTGTTATATAAAAAAAAAAAATGAGTGCAGTAATATGTAGATACTCAGCACAATTATGAGTGCAAAAACTTATTTTGTGAAGATCAATGAAACAACTTGCTTCAGTTTGTTTATTATTTTCTACCACGGGTGAAAAACACCGAAGTTCAACTTTGACATGTGTAGCCAATCTATGAGAGATGACTTAATGCTAGAAAGTTATAATGAAGGTAGTGACATAAAGGACCAAATTCTTTCTCCAGGTGTATCTGTTGAACTCTATGGAGTTTTATACATCACTCACTGTATTCATTGCTGCTCCAACTCCCAGTCATTGCAACTTCCAGATAGAAATTTATTTCTATTTTTTAATATGCCTATCAGGAATTTTCCATTAAAATTTCTCTGAATATATTTTCATATTGGTGGACTGCTTTTCTGTTCACTTTAAATGCATTGATTAATTTTCTCTGTTAGTATTCCTTAGGTATTTGTTTACTCTTCATGTGTTCCCTGTTTGCCACCTCTCTTCCAACTTAAACATTTCTAGTTCTTTTGGTTTCTTCTTGGAGAACATGCCTTTTAACAATATTTTTTTTATAATCCTTCTTTGGACTTTTTAAGTTGGTCACTGTTTTCTATATTGAGGACCTACACCTGAATGTAGCATTAACTGTCAGCTCTGGTCTCATTTAAAAAAAATGTCAGTTTTAAAAATGTTATGTTGGTTACTGTGTATCAAAAGGCAGTGTATTACCATAACATATCCTTATTTATCTGAGCACATTTATAGTTTCAATATCCATCATTGTATACCTGTATGTCTGACCATAAATTGTTGCCCATTTATCTGTTTTTACCTTGCTTGTAGGGGCTAGGGTGGCACAAGCACTAAGGCATGTGGTTAACCACTCACGGGTCCCATGTTTGAGGCCCCAGCAGATATGCTTGTGGTGCAACCCTGTTAGATTCCAATGAATCTGAAAATTCTGCTAAATACCTTGTCACAAGGACATGAAAAAGGAAAAGTACCTGCATTATGTTCTGTCAGTTTAATTTATAACAAGCTTTCTAGGTATTTCTTTACCAGTGATTATATAAACTATGTAAGTTATGAGTAGTATTAAGAAAATCCTAGATTCAGCCCAAAGGCAAAATAGATAATATCTATTCTACCTGCAAGTTTACTCTCCCTGTGGGAACTACAGATAGAGCCCTCAACTTAATGTACACTAGCCAGAGGTTGGCATCTGCATCTGCTACTATGTGTAACTGAAAAGGAAAGGCAGCATATATAGCCTAGTCCTATGTGTAACCCAGTGACATACCATGGGTCTCCAGCACCCGGGGGCCAATACTTGCATACACGCCCCATCCATGGCCGATTGCTGAGGGTCCCACTGGCTGCCAATCGCCGAGCCCAGAAATGCCGATGATAGAACCGGAAGTGCTGCTGGCACTCCCCCAACCCCAGGCTAGCACCTGGGGGCATGGCCCCTTTCCCCCTCCCGTGCCCACATTGGTATGCCACTGGTGTAGCCTAGTCCTACGAAATATGCACTATATGTAGAGCAAATGACCATGTTTCCAACAGGCCTGCTCCTCCCTCTTCTATATTCTGCTGTGAAGCACCATTATAGACTTTTATGCTGTGGCTTAAGGAGCTGAAGAATTCTCCTAAGATTTTTTAACCCACTGAAGTAGGGAAGAAGGGATTACTCTCAACTTTTTTTTTCAAAGCATTTCCTCCACAGATCTATACTGTGAGTTTATATGTCCTCTTAGGTGCTTAAAGGAACCCACTTCAAAGCAGTTAGCCATAAGGGGAGGGACAGACATTATACATAAACCAGTTCAAGGAATCAGAAACTGGTTTAAACCTGTAACAGAACAGATGTTCAGTGCACATAAACTAGTTTGAAAATGGCTGAAACTGGTTTGAGATAAACCTGGTTGAATGTAGTATCAGACTTACCTGATTTGAGTCAAACCAGTTTATGCAATTTCTGTCCCAGGCCCCTTGCTGGTTTAAGATAAACCAGACTCCCCCAGAATCTCAATATGTTCTCTGGGCTGGATGGAGCTCTCTGCCCCACTGCAGGGCTAGCCCCTCCCCTCTGCTCCCTGCCTGGAGCTTGCAGGCACAGAGCATCTGCCTGGCTTCTCCCTGCTAAACAGGGATTATTTCCATCTCCCCTCTGCTTTATGCAGATGCCTCAGCATTAGCTAGCAGACCACATACTGGCTACAATCTGTGCTGTGGGAGAGGACAGAGGCAAGACAGGCTTTTTGGAGCTAATCAACAGGTAGCTTTAATGTCCTTCCTTGGAAGAGCTGTTTAAGAACAGCTCCATTAGTTAATGTAGAGAGGCTTTGTTTTCTTAATAAGTTAGTAAACACTGAGTTAGGGGTGATAAACATCCCCTGCTGGAAGCTCAGAAGGTTTGGGGAATAATCGGAGCATCCTGCCCTGGCCAAGCCCCACCTCAGCTCTGCCTTGTGGAGGCAAGAGGAGGGCTGCTGTAGCACACCCCAGCTTCTAGCCTAGCCACTACAGGCATGTTCCTGTATTTCTGGGATGTCTTTTTGAGTTACAAAGTGATGTAGCCTAGCCAGGTTGGACTAACTTGCAAAGGCTGAATCAATTCAGACTCAGGCTTTTTGAATGTCTGTCCCTAGCCAAGGGGAGCCTCCCACAGCGTCCTCCCACTGTCCCAGCGTTCCAGAACTAAGGATGCAAAAGTCCACAATTCTGTTTCCTCAGGTTTTCTCATTTGCAAAACATTCCTAAAAAATAAGTAGTTGGGATAAGAGGTTTTCAATATGGACCATCTACCGTGTCTATTTGTATTGAATTATGCTGAGATTATTCAGCAAGTTTACAATTTATTCAAATTTATAAAAAATACTATAGGCACACATTTTGTTTTGCACTTTTATAAATTACAGTTAATTTCCACAGAATATGAAAGGACTGACTGCAGTTATAAATACAGACTGTCTACCACCCTTGAAAAATTATAGCACTATACCACTATAATGATTATGCATTCCTGTAGAGTATCAAAAGGGTATTTGGTAGGGTAAACTCTGCCCTAAGTTATACCTCACAACTGTTGAATTTAGCGGGGTTGGACAAGAGGTTGTAAACGGGAGCAGAAGGTGGCCTATTATTTGATTTCAAGGCCAGGTTTACTAAGCAGATCAGGTAAGAGAGAGAACTTTTATCTCAGGACAGCAGTGTCCTAACAAATATGAGCTGAGTTTGTAGTAAGTCTATCAAATGCCTATGACAATGTACATTTTCATTGACTGCCTGTCTTGTATGCATACCAGCCCAGCCTCTGGCTTCTTTACTTTTCATTCCGTCAAGGAAGAGCACACACCAACTGCTGAAACTTCCTCAGCCTGACAAAGGGTTTTTGAACCAGAAAGCTTGCTTAATAATTGTTTTCCAACTATTTAAGTTGGTCTAATAAAAGATATCAGATTCACGCAAAGAACCTTGTCTGCCTATGACAATGCTATGTATTTTGTAGCTTTCCGGTTTGATTGAAGTCTTTGGGTTGTAAAAGAACAATTACTTACTCTCTTTCAGATGAATATTTTAGGTTAGTACTTCTCCCTTCCCTAAAGCCCACAAGGCTACACAGCATCCTCATGTACTTAATTTCTTTTCTATGGTGACACTGGCTCTCATCATGGGCAACATGTAGGGGGTGCACTTCCTGCAAAAAAGCACTGCCGACACTGTTGGTGGTACCTGTGGGCTGTTGCTGTTCGCCACCGGCAGTCCATGATCGCCCCTGGCCACCACTGCCACTGCCCACTGCACCTGCGGGTGGTCCCTGACTTGTGGTGGTTGCTTGCCACCCCCATCCACACCCCTCAACTGTTGACAGTACCGGCAGCATCTGCGGGAGCTTCCTGCTTACCCCTGGCTCTCATTCTCAAAGCCTCCCACTTTGTTTAAACTTTTTTTTTTAATGTAACACACTGTCCAAGGCTGCTCTTGTGTGTTTAAATTCATAATTCAGAGTTATTGACAGCCCCAGCCAGAGCCTGGGCTCTAACCCTCCTCTGATCTGGTCACGTTCAGATTCAGATCCAGGCAGGACGGTGCAATGAGGGGAGAGGCAAGGATGACTTGGAGCGAAATCTTTTATTGGACCAGCCACGTGGCATATTGACAACCAGCTCGACCCGCCGTTCTGCATCCGAATGAAACCACTGTTGAGCTCTTGGCAAATATACCTGGAAGAGCTCAGATATTGAACTTGGAAAAACACAAAGGATGGCGGCCCAGCTTTCCCCCGCGCGGTTGCGGAGGAAGTCGCGAGCCAAGCGCGACCAAGCAGTGGCGAGAGCCGCCGGAGGGGAGGGCCAGCCCGGGGCAAGGGTCTTGCTTCACCCCTCCCCGGCCGTCTCTGTCCGCGAGTTTGTGCACGGGGCGGTCCCGCGCCCTCTGCTCTCCTCGGAGCAGACCTGCCGAGGGCCCCCGCCCTGCTCGCCCCGTGTCCGGAGCCACCCCAGCTCTAAGGCCCAGACTACTCCTCTGAAGCCCCGCCCCGTCTCGGGGCGTGGCCATTCATTCAGGCCCCGCCCCTACCCGGCAGTAGTACTACGAGAGCCGCGGCCCGGCCCTTCCATTGGGTCCCCACCCCCACGTGATGCCGAGCGCGCGCCCCAGCCCGAGCGAAGCCGCAGCCCGCTGGTTTCCTAGCCGACTCCAGCTCTCTGCATGTAGCATGCAACAGGGCGGCCGGGCGCGCGCCTGCCTGTGCTGAGCCGCCGCCGCCGCCGCCGCCGCAGAGCGGGGCTGAGGGTCCGGGCAGCAGGTACGTGCGTGTTCTTCCGCTCCTCGCTCCCCCCTCGATCCCTCCGCCCCGGAGAGCCGCACGGCCCCCTCCGGCCTGTGCGCCCGGGCACGGAGCGGGCACCCCGCGTGCTGGGCAGCGCCTGGCCCTGTGGCGCGGGCGGCGTGTGTCCCTGCAGCGGAGCGGGGCACCCCCCGTACGGGGCGCTGCAGGGAGCGGGGCATCCATCCCCTGTGCGAGGGGCGCCGGGGCGCTAGCGCGGGAAGCAGGAGGGCCCCCAGAGGACGGATGCTGTGGGGAGCAGAGCATCGCCTATGGGGCGGCCGCTGGGGTCCCTGTGGCGTGGCAGGGCAGGGTATCCTTCGTGCAAGTCTGTAGTCGTGAAGGCAGAGACGCCCCCACATTCAGTTCTCTGAGGGGCCGAAGGCAGGGAAGTCTCCCTTCTCCCACACGCCGGGCAGGTAAGGCGCTGTTCCAGCACTGGACAGCACCCACCGTGATCCCTGGCTGGGAGCTTGCTGGGGTAAGCAGCAGTTTGGCACCGTTTCCCTCACCGTATCGCAGGCTGTGGCACCCGTAGCAGGGGGCTGGGATCCTGGCTTCATCTCCCTTTAGTGAGCAGTGGGGGGTTCCCTGTTGCAGACATCAGGACATCCCCCTGTTCTTCATTCCCATTTGTTGGTTGTTCTTGTTAAATATGAATTATTGTAGCACCTGGGAACCCTAGTAATGGATCAGGGCTGCACACTGCTGGGTGCTTTAGCAAGAGAGAACAAAAATAGGTTTACAAATATTTCTTTCTCAGCCATCCTCATATAACTGCTGATAAAGCTGGAGTAGCAGAGGGCAAGGATATCCATCAGACACCCACCTCACAGAACCTAGTTGGGGTATGCAATGGCACAGTTAAAAGGAGAACACTTGTTTCCCTCCATCAGGATTTCTGTAGCGGGGCGCATTGCAATCAGGCCGCCTTCCTTGCCTGTAATCAAAATACAACCACCCCTGCAAAAAGAGCCCCAAACAAATTTACGTTCTATTGACTTTCTGTAACAAATTATGTAGTAGTTGATCCTGTTCCTGCAATGTTGAAGACCTGCCCTGGGGTCTGTGCGACAATGTGGCACCTGCCACCTAAATAAGAGATGGGCTGTGGGCCTTTGCAGAACAGTATGTGGGCACACCTCAATGCAACAGGCATGCTGTAGGTTCTGTACAGAGCATGTGTTTGCATTATATGTACTATTTGTCATTTCATGTACTATTATGTACTTTTTGTAATTGTCCATAATTCATATCCTTACTTAGATCTTTACTGTCTCTGTTCTTTATTTCAACTAAGTGCAATTTTAAGTTTATTAACAAAACCCAAAAAGGGAAAATAGACTCTGAAATCTTTAAGAATAAGATCATCTTACATGGTAAATAACTTGTACTTGGGACACAGTTATAACTTTGGAAGCTATTTTGAGCATCATTGCTTCTGCCATTGTTAAAGAAAAAAGCTAAACCAAATATTTTAAGTTTTCAGTGGATTAGGGTTGTCGAAAGAATTGAGGAAGGCTACACTCATTGGCTTAGGCTTTGATTCAGTTCTTGGATGGAAACAGAGTGAATGAATTTCCCAATTCTGTTGTTTATCAGTAACTATTAAACTGGAACATTGTTTTCTATCATTGCTTAGTTCTGGCTTACTGGCCTATATTGATGGGTCTTTCATGAGGAAAGAAATTATTAGCAAAACATTAAAAGGTGCATGACTAAGGATAATACATCTTTTCAAATCTTGACCACATAGAGCAACCTCAGAAGCCACTGCATGCCATATTATTATCCACACATAAATATAATCAGTCCCAGGAATCTATGGGGATTCATGTTATACTTTCCCCCCTAAAATCCATCTATTTTCTGGATAATGTCTCTTGAAAAAAATCATGCTTTTTTTTATAAATGCTGTAAATCTATTAAATTATATTGTAACTCTTGCTAGCAATGTTCTGACCTATATTAGCATGATAGCTTACCACAGCAAAAAGAGATTTGAAGGCTAAATCCATAGGGACTATTTCTGGTTGGAGAATTTTCTGTTTGCTCCCATAATCTAGAGCAGAATTAACAAAACACAACTGATATGCACATGGGCAGACTGAAATCAGTAAACATTGGAGGGTCGTGCTATAATAAAATGATGCAACATGCCCTGATAATGTAGTGAAAATCATACATTAAGAGTCATCACTATTAAGTTTGTTACCTCATTGTCCATATATACAAATTCTGAGATGTTCACTATGATCTAAGTTTCTTTCTTTTGTCATGGTTTTGGCTGAATATGACATTTGACTTTGTGCTTCTTAAGCCAAATGTGGCTCTGGTGCAAAATGGTTTAAATGTAACATGTAAAAGTGTGTGTGTGTTTCCATGTACATGATAGAACTATCTATTTATATACTAACTATATGTACAAAGATGCATTGTATATTTAATCTAGCATACACCTGATATAATGGGAAAGATTGCCATTTAAACCAGAAACATTTATAAAAAATTCATAGTAAATAGTATTGGCAAGTTTTTGTTTCTTAATGTGGCTGAAATCAAGAAGAGGAACTTTTCTGTATATACTTTAAAGTTTGTACTTTCTGTATTGGTCTGGATTTCATTCCTGCCCATGTGCTCATATTGGACTACTGGTACTGGACGGATACTACAAGTCCCATACAGCAGACCTGTTAGAGCACCTGGAAATAGTTTATTAATAGTATAGCCATGGTAAAGATATTCCATACCTATTAGACTACAGCTATATGGTAACAACGCAAAGAATCTGCTTTTCCTATGTGAGAGGATACTGATTCTAATATAACAGATACTTTTCTGTGTGGAAGTAATTGTTACTTTGAGAGCTGTTATGAGACGGGTAAAATTCATATAGAAAAGGAAGGAAATGGTTCTCTCTTTCATAGAACTTGCTTAATAAGAAACTAATATGTGCTGTTTATGACACACTGTATGTGGGCTGGGCTGCGTTAAAGTGTGCTTATGATCAAAAAATTGACTATAGACCTAGTTCAGGGAGTAGAGCAGTGGTTCTCAGCCAGGTTGCCACAATGTAGGTGGTGCTGTCATGACAGCAGCTAGGTAAAACTGTCCTGTACACAAGGCTATGGTACGTTTGCATGCTTCTCAGGCATTAGGGCTTTCTGATAAACCTAAAACAGCCAGTAGAACTGGCACAGTCTATAGCCTTTCCTGGTCTGGCCTCCCGCTTCGAACACATCTCCCAGATACAGAGGTGTGCAGGACAGTTCTAGCTGTCCCACACACCTGTGTTTCTGGGAGACCCTGTGCAGCATTGGACTAGGAAGGTCTGGAGCACAAGCCAGCTCTCCTGCCTGCTTGAGATTTATCAGAGAGTCCTAATGCAGGAGGGGAGCACACATGTGCCACAGCCCTTCCCAGTTTAGCTATGCAGCAGACATGGAGGGCAGTTTTGACACCTCATTTGAGAAGGATTGAAGTAAGCTGAGGCAGCACCAACAATCGTTTTCAACTGAGGGTGCTGCCGTATTAAAAAATAACTGGTAGAAAGGTGCTCTGATTCTGATGAGGTTGGGCACCAGGGGAGTAGAGAGTGACTGCATTCATGAGGAAGGATATATGCACACTGATTCCAGTATGTTTCTAGACTAATGCAAATTAATGTTCATATTATTTTTTTAGTTGCACAATTGGCTTCCTATCCCCTGTGCTCATGTGTTATGACTTTCTGCCTGCAGGGTAAAAGGGGCTACGTTAGAAAAGAAAGTATATAGCCTGATTGACTTCTACCACAAATTCAGTTTTAGGCAAAAGGTATAAATTTAAAGTGTGAGCAGGTATCCCAACCTTAGACCTAGAATAACAGGCTATTTGTGGACCTCATTCTTGTCAATTCAAAAGGGGTCAGACAGAAAATTACAAAGCTCAGCAAAGCAGGGTTCTTTCTCCCCTTGAGCTAGCCTGCTTGTATCTATACTTAGCGGCCTCGTACAGACATTCAGTTTCTCCTGTGAGAGTTGCTGCTCTCCCAGAAGAAACCACAAGTGTACAGATCTTCAGGCTTTTTCTCCCACTGTAAAAATGACCACTCAAGGAGAGAAGTAACCTGAGAACAGCCAAGGTAAAATCACTCCTGGGAGAGTTTGTCCTGGGAGAGTAAATGTCTGTCTGTACATGCTGAGTGTCTGTACAAGTAAGAATCTAAAATTCAGTTAAAATATCTCAGACTGTACAAGAGAGGTAGTTAGCCACGTTAGTCTGAGACTAAAAAATATTCTGGATCCTGCACAGGAGGCAGCAGGCATTTCTGTTATCACCATAACTGTTTGCTAGGGGTATGCGAAGCCGGCCCTATTTGATTCAGATTCGGCCTGAAACAGGGACAGTGATTGGATTCGTTAATTCAGATCACTGTCCCTGATTAGATTTGTCCGAGTCTGTATCTGAAGATTTTATGCTGATTTGGAGAATATGAAATTCAGACATAGGCACAGCTTTAAAAGCTTTTTCTACACACCTTGAGGTAGCAGGCAGGGCTTATGATTGCTGCGATCTGGCACAGATGGAGCATCCCACAGGAGTTCCGGGGGGCCCTCCACGTGCTTGGTGGGAAACCCAAAAGTGGACTGGAAGTACTTCTGGTCCACTTCTGGGTCTGCCAGGGAGTGCACCCCCCCCCCCCGTGCTCTCTTGGCTTGGCAATCAGCCACAGGGGGACCCCAAGTACCACCCCCAGACCCAGGAGGCACCAGTCACCAAGCTGGCAGGGTGCGGGTTGCGGGGAGGTCTGTGTGCTCCCTGGCAGAGTGACCAGAAATACTTCTGGTCCACTTCTGGGTCTGCTGCCTAGTGCACTGTGGAGCCCCCCCATGTTCCTGTGGGACACTTCATGTGCCCCCCCATGACTCACAAGTCGCCTGCTACCTAGAGGTATGTAGAAAAAACATTTAAAGCTATCTCTATGTCCTAATCTCCGAATCTTTCCGAATCAATTTGGAGGGTTCCAATTTGATTTGGAGAGATTAAAGGGTCTCCTGATTCTATTCTGATTTGGAGTTTCAGCCACCAAATCAGACCAAATGTCTGCCAAATCAAATCAGGGACTGAAGGTTTTTGCACAGCCCTACTGTTTTCACCGTGGGGTTGATAGCGTTGTAGAGGCACCCTGCAGCTATGTGTATGCATGTAGGTCAGTACTAACTGCCATATTGCTTTTTGTACTCCCTTGATACTTTTGCTGCTAGAGCCAATGGATTTTTACTGCACCCTGGTTAGCTGAGAGCAGGATACTTGTTTCCTTTCTGCTGGTCTGTCTATAAAAGTATGGTGTAATGTAGGACTCTGCCCTTGTGCTATGCAGCAGTACTGCCCCAAGGAGATGTACTTTCACAGAAGGAGATTTGCTACTTTCACAGAATGGTGAAAGTAGCACATCTCAAGTACAATGAAGGGCACGGTTTTGGTATCTCCACATCACATGCAGGAAGAGTTAGATTGCCTTATTAGCACAGCTGGCCTCTTTGCTAGGTAGCTAAAGCTACGTGGCCAATATTTACATCTGTTTACATAACCTGCCATACTTGAAAGCAGAACAAGTGTTACTTTTAATTGCCTTTCATAGTTTAAACAGTCCTTACTAGATTTACTCATGCCTGTCTTCAAAAGTAACACACTGGGTGTTATGTGAGGGTGCTATTTCTTTACCCAACCCATCAGCCTCTTGGATAGTTGGGGTACTTTCTGGACCAAAAGTATTATCTTTGTTAACACTGCAGAAAGTGTGCCAGAGTATTTTCTGCCTGGTGTATTAACCTCAAAAGAGTCAACTAAGTTCTATCTCGATTCATGCATATGTAAAAGGGGGACCTTAATATTTCTCCCCCCTAGATCTCAGATTGAGAGCCTGCTCCTTTTGAAATAAATAGCAAGACTTCCATTAACTCGAGAGGGAGAGGGAGAAGGAGAGGGAGTGGAAGTAGGAGCAGACTCTCAGTCCACATATAAAAAGTTTGGGGTTTTTTTATTTGGCTGTCACGAAAAAAGTTTAGAATTGACTAATCCTTTTAGGCGGACAGTTCAGTTTAACTTTATAATTTATCTTGTAAAATTTCGACTGTATTATTCTTTTTAAGTGAAAAAACTTACTTGTTACCATTCAGCAAAACTTGCCCCACGTATATATCCTTTGACTGGAGAAACACTTGCCTAGGACAGAACCGACATGGTTCCACTGTCCATCATGTTTACAAGATGCAGGGGTGGGAGGGCTTGAAGCTGCCTTAGAAACAATGGGAGCAGTTCTTCCCAGTTTCTGTTTCTATAAACCAGAGTGTCAAACTTAATTGCACTGCCAGCTGGATCTGGACTGTGGGGCTCCTCACGGTGGCAGCCTCGGGGCAAGCAGTGGGGTAGGGGTTAATACAGCCATTGCTCATCACTGATCCACATGCCTGCTTGCTGAGGCTCTTTGTTTGGGAATTTGAAGGCAGGCCCCACCCCCAAATTCCTGGTCTCTTTGGGAGTCTTGCATGCCTGGTGAATCGGCTTCAGAGGCTGGAACCTCTGCTGTAGAACTTGTTGATTAAGGTATATGCTGGGCTTGGATTTGGACTGGTGAGAATAATGTATTAAAGTTTAACTTTTAATTTATTTGTAGGGTGAAAATCAGACCTCAGTTACACCCATATAATCCTAGCAAAGTCATGGGTGTTATGGGAGCATAACTAATGCCAGAAGTTGTTTTAAAAAGTTGGGAAGTATATGTAAGTGATTCAATTTCTAAAGTATTATTAGCTAAACGTTAGAAAATGGGGTATCTGTTTATTGGTTCATTCAAAACCACACTATTTTCACTGTAAGAATTTCTTCTTCTGTTCTACTTCCTTTTTATCTCCAGGGTTCTGTGCTACTTTGATCAGACTAGATTGTAAGATTTTCAGGACAGGCACCATGTATTTCTTGCTCTATAAAGTGCCTTGTGCATCTGCTGCAGTTAAATAAAGCTATGTTTAAGCTAATGTTAAGAAAACTTTATTTGGGCTGCAAAGATGAACCTAGATTTGAGGCAAAAGTTTGAAGGTTGCAAAATTAGTGTCAGGGACTGCCAGATTTAAGATAATTAAAGACTATATTGTAGTACAGATTTAAGGATTCCAAGGCAGTCTGAAATCTGGGATTTCCTCCCTTTCAAGAGCTTGACTTTTCAACCTAAATAACATATTTTTTGTATGGAATTTCTTAATTATTTTTCAAAAATGAAAACATGTAAATTTTTCAGTTATTTTGTAGGAGAGGTGTTAGGGATACATATCACAAGCAACATCTGAACCAACAGCATAAAGGTACAGAATTAATTACAAAAGTAGAGATGGTCCATAGGGGTCAAGTGCTGAGAGTACAAGTGAGAAAAGTGGGGCCCAGCCCATCTCTTTCTCTCTTTCCTTTCCCAAAGTTGAGGGGGAATCCTGGGGCTATTTGCTTAGTCCATTGGAGTGACTGAGGGGAGCCAGACTCTTTCTTCCCACCCCCAATAAACTTTGTCTCCCACTGTAGTGGCTCCTAGGCAGTGTTTGCTACTGCTTTGACAGTGGCATGAGCCTGGTCTTGGAATGTCCATGCTTAGTTAAACTGACAGGCTACCAAATAGCTTCTGAGAAATGCAAGTAAAAGAAATTTCAACAGTTGATGTTTTAGCTAAACCTGAATGGAATGTCATGGGACAGAGAACTTCTGCCACTTGAGAGCACTTTATAGGTCTTCTGCAAACAAAGTTTCTCAAAAAAAGAGACTCTCAAAACAAGAGAGTTTCTCAAAAAAATGTTGCAAACATTTTATAATGGAAATTGTTAGTCACCTAAATGTAGTGCTTGCTGCCAGCTTCCTCCAGAAATAAAAATGAGAATTTGCAAACATCAGACTAAATCCTGATCTTATCCAAATTGGTGTGAGTTTTACCATTGGCTTTTAGTGAGGCTAGGATTTCATCTTGTGTTGTTCATTTGTCTAAGTCCACCAAATCATTTCTGCATTTCTGCTGGGAAATTCGTCATCTGAACTATGCCACTATGCTGTACTGCTTTACATTTTTAGCATGAAGGCTTCTGGCTGCAGAAACTGAATTCTAAAAACTTGTTTAGTTAACTGAATCTTTCAGCTATAAAAGTTTACATTACCATACTACCACGGTGCAAACACTGGGTATATGATGTACATCAGCTAACAAACAATCCATGAATTTACTCAGTATCTAATAGCCTATTGGATTTTATAGGCCACTTCTAATAAATTATCACATTCTTATATGGAAAGGTAAAATTAGTAGGTTTGGTAGACAACTTTTTTTTAATTGAAATGTGAGATGGGTCAAGATGCACATGTTCACTTACGCAATTGATCCAAAAATAAAAAGATCCTTTAAAATATGCACTTCTAAGTATTCATCAGTTTTTTTCTACCCTTACTTCCCTTGTCAGCTGCAACCCCAAATAATTTGAATATTTACTGAATTTCTTTTTTAAGCAAGAGGATATTTGAGCAGGAAAAGCAATCAGTAAAGTAGATAAATAGGAAGGGTTAACTTTTAAATGTACTGTATTTAGGAATTTCAAAAGGGCATGTACTCCTTGGAGTCATTACAGGGCATGGGCATATCATCACCTCCAACTAGAGTGTGACACTGAACTTGGGAAGCTCCAAGATTCACTTAAGAGTTTGTGATACAGTTCCCTTGGGGAGAAGAAACTCAGAGGCATCTGTGGAGTGAACCTAGCACACAATCATAACACAATTATTTTGCAAGAAAATGTGGCCTTATTCTGTATTTCTTATACTGGAAAAAATTGTCATCAACTTCAGAAATTCGGAGGCATCCGTTGAGTGGATGCTGTCTCCTAGACCTCTTGGAGCTTAGTGATCCACAGGGAAAGGAAACTTCAGACTCACAAGAAGCAGTTCCTATACAGTGTTGTTTTCCTCAACTCTCTTGCCTGGTATGATGTCATTGGCTTCATCATCTCTACTTGTTCAGTGTTAATTCTAACCTTCTCAGGAATTTAATGCTGCTACATGTAGCACAGGTTATTTTCAAAAACGTGTGCTTGCCAAGTGAGGATTATGTTGAGGAGAGTAGCTGCTCTCTAGCTCCATCCCAGTCATTGTTCTCCCTTTCTTGAGCTGCATATCCCAAGCTATGAGTGGAGCAAGGGAGTTGTGTAGCCACCTAGCTGAGGCATCTCTCTCTCTCCACTCTGTTCCCTCTCTTTTTTCTGTTCATCTTCACTCACTTCCCTACCTGACAGAAAAGGGGAACCATTTGGACTGTATCATCCATCTGGTTTCTATATATGCACATAGCACACAATCATAAAACAATCATTTTGAAAGAAAATTTGGGCTTATCCTTTATTTCTTATACAGGAAAAAATTGTCATCAACTTCAGTTCGTTTTTAAGGATTTACTCTTTTCTGTAAATTAGATGTAAGCGGAGAGTAAGTAAAACAGACCTCTCTTTGTGTATTTACCAAACTACTAAGCATCTATATTACAGTAATTCAGTAACACTGAAAGGCAAAGGAATTGGGTTCTTATTGTGCTGTGTACTGGGGAAATGTAAATAAAAGACAAGGTTTGCTGCAGTGGGTTTACAGTCTAAAATAATTTAGTTAGAATAATGTGTGTGGTGACAGGTGTGATGACAGGTACTAAGAAGTACCCTAAACAGGCAGATAATATTGTAATATTACTAATAACATCTAATTTGTAATTTAGACTGTTTTTGCTTCATAGCACAAACCTATATTGTGGCGTTTTGGGTTTTTCTGATTAAGTGCAAAACCAAAAACCCCTAAATTGTTTCTAGTATTATTGTTGTATCTACAAATTTTAAACAAATACTATTTAAATCCTTATTTTTCTGTGTTAATCCAGAATTGCTATATGTATTTTAAATTAACATAATAGCAATTATGTTGTTGTTTAATGTAAAGGTTCTGCTGCTGAAATGAAAATCCATCATCCTTTGTAGGACAACATGAGTGTAAATGTCTGCATAGATTTCTTTCCCATAATTTAGCTTCAGATTATTAGAACTGAAGTTTAGCTTCCTTTTTATCACGTATTTTGTTGGTTTAAAGTGATTCCAAGGTCCCGCATGATCTTCTCATAAAAATTGGAAAAATGTGGACTACATAAAACTACTACAACGTGGATAGATAACAGGCTCAATAGCTGCAAGTGAAGGGTAATTATTAACAGGTCCATCTCAGAATGGCAGGAGGTTTTGGGTGGAGTCCCCTAGGGGTCTGCCCTGGGTTTGGTGCTGTTCATCTTTTTTAACTATTTGGATGCTGGCATAGAGAGCTTTTTGAGTAAGTTGGCAAATGATACACGACTGGGAAGGACTGCGAAAATGGAGGATGCATACACAATTCACAAGAATCTTGGAAAGTTGGGCTAGAGTTAACAGGATGGAGTTCAGTGTGGACAAATGCAAGGTGCTGCACCTCAGGAGAAGTAATCAAAAATACAAATTTAAAATGGGTCATACATACCTGGCTGGATGGCAGCACTATAGAAAAGCACTTGGGAGTCTTGGTAGATTGCAGATATAAGTCTGCAATGTGATGCAGCCAAAAGACAAATGCGATTTTAGGATGCATCAATAGAAGCTTTAGGTACAACAAACAGGAGGTGATAGTGCCTCTCTACTTGCCTCTCTACTTGCACTGGTTAGGTCTCATTTGGAGTACCATGTGCAGTTCTGGGCTCCACATTTTAAAAAGGATGTGGAGAAGTTAGAGAAGGTCCAGAGGTGGGCAACAAAGATGATAAAGGGCTTAGAAAGCAAGTCATATGAGGAGAGGTTGAAGGACCTGGGCATGTTCAGCTTGTGGCAAAGGCGCTTAAGAGGGGACATGATAGCAGTCCTCAAATATTCAAACAACTGTCATAAAGAAGAGGGGAAGCACCTTTTCTCTCTTGCTGCAGAGAGGAGGATGCAGAACAGTAGCTTGAAATTGCAGGAAAGTAAATTTAGATTGGATATCCTGAAAAACTTCTTCACTGTTAGAACAGTGAGACAGTAGAATAGACTGTCTAGGAAGTTGTGGACGCTTTGTTACTGGAAGTGTTCGGGAATAGGCTGAACAGCCGTTTGTCATGGATGATCTAAGTATAGCTATGCCTGTGTTGCACCGTGAGTATTTCCCATGCTTCTGGGCTTTGATGGTTGCCCCTGTTGCCCCTTTCTGCTACATGTGTCAGGGTGTTTTTAAGCCTCCCTCAGAGGCATTGAGTGTGGGCTACAGCTAAGGCTGGAGACTTTGACTGGACTTTGCCTGTTCTCGTTCTGGTACCCAAGCTGGTAGTTCCTGGCTAAAGAGTCATGACCCCTCTACTCAGGGTTAGGCCAATCACCGTATTTGTGGCCAATCACCATACCATGGTCAGATTGGTATGAACTGTGGGGGCTTGTGCCTTCTTCTGTAGCGGGGGGCATAGCCCACTACCCGGGGCCTCTTGAGCATTTATGGACAATGTTTTATAGAAGCAGGACATAGACTGTCATGATTCCCCTGATTTACCTGTGGCAGGTTAGGGTGTTTGGTCTTTGTTGTGTAGAATTTAGGTTATGGATTGTGTAGGATGGTTTGAATGGGGATGATCCTACCTCAGGCAGGGGGTTAGACGACATGACTTCTGGAGGTCCCTTCTAGCCCTACTTCTCTATGATTCTATGGAAGCCAAAATATCAGTAAGGGATTTTGTAGGCAGGTTTATTACCTGATATTACTTAACTCATTATTTGGAGCAGAGACCATTTTTTCATTATGTGCTTGTACATTGCCTAGGGCAGTAGGGCCCTCATCCACAATTGTATACCAGTACTACCGCAATACTTACACTACAGTCATATTTTTAAGTTGGCTAGACTTCAGACTTATTGTGTTCCTAAAGTCCTTTGCACTCTCCTTTTAATAGTGAAAATGGTCTTGTCATTTTCCCTTTCTAATTCTCATGTGCTGGTATATATAGGGGTTTTTTTTGCAAGGTTGAATTCTAAAGAGCATAGGGCAATGTTTTGTATCAAAGTAAAACTTAATTGTAGGAAAAAATCAGAAAAAAGTTTATTTTAAGGTTGGTTGGTTGTTTTTTTTAAAGAAAACTTGAATTTGAGGCCTAAACTAAACTGATAGCATCCCTTCAAAATGAATAAACTAACACATCATAACTATTTTCTATTAAAAAAAAAACCCTGTCCCAGGTGTAAGAGAGTAGACTACCTCTGGGGATATCAATGAGTGTTTGGGAAAAATGTTGCTTAACGGATTTCATTGAGTTTCATGACAGTTTTGAGTTATATTCAAAGTGGTCGAATTTCTTGCCAAGCCCATCCCACAGTGGGACTTGACAAATCCCTACAGAGCTGTGCCTTGCAGTATTCAGGATTGAACTGACCCTTATGAGTAGCCTTCTGATAAGGCTCAGTGAAATCCTGATTGTTCTACTGTGTAAAAGATAAGAGAATTGCGGTTACCCTATAATATTAAATGGAGAACAGAAAATTTTCCTTACCAATTGTATTATTTTTAAACCTATATAATACTCTGTGTGACTTATGTCACAGTCTTTTCCTTTTGCAATAATTTTAAATTTATTTAAGTATTTAGGAATTTTTGAAACACTAATCAATGGCAGGTATAATTATGATATACTCAAATTCATGAATGTTTTCAGAAACTTGGCTCCCCATATACCATTTCCAGCATGGCATAAGTAGGAGTGGATGACAGGGGGCACTAGTCTGAGGCACTGAATTTTTGAGAAGGTTCAATAATGGTGGTGGCCGCCACTGACCCAGCCGTCTCTGCTGCCCTGGCTCCTGCTGCTGCCCAGGGCACCAAAACTGCTTGCAACGCCTCTGATTTCCAGTAAAAAATAAGATGACATCCTTTTAGAAATCTGTTTCTTTTGAAAATAAAATTACCAATAGGACAATGATTATGATCTGGAAATCAAGGTCAGACTATCACATTTGCTTCATAAGCCTAATACACAAGGAAGTTAAGAGTTTAGATCAGTGATTCTCAACCCTTTTAGACTAAAGGCACTCCTTAGAAAATTTCATCTCCTAGTGTTCACTCTGTTTTGACTACAGAAAAATAATAGAACAGTTCTTCTGTTGCAAAGAACTCGGATCACAACAGGTCAGGATGTTTTTAGCACTATGGATTCCTATTTTCAATTTCTGGTTTTATCTTGTGAATCACATTTGCACCATGTTATGCTGGTTGAGAATCACTGGCTTGGATGATGTGTAAAAATAGCATCCATTTTCCTGGATCTGTTAACAAACTGTAGAAGTAATTCTGCTGCATATTTAGCAATATAGAGCCACAGCCGTGGTGGATACATTTGCACAGGGGTGTCAAACATATGGCCCATGGGCTGTGTTTGGCCCACGTGGCCAAACATTCCGTGTGGCCCACTGGTAGTCTGGTGGGCTACCAGGAGTTTCAGGGGTGGGGCCTGCCACAGAATTCAAGGTTTCTGGATTTTGATGGACATGGACATCATGGGCAGCCCTCCCGCTCTGTGCTGCTTCCCGAACACAGTTCAATGTTACTGCACGCCTTAGGACCTGTGCTGCCATCTGAAAGCATCTCCCCACTATTGCAGTCCCAACACAGCTGCCTGCTGCTGCTCGACCAGAATTCTACACCATTGCCTAAAAGCCCTATGCCATCACATGCCCTTGACTCCACATGACCACCCATCCAAAGCTCCACCCTGCCCCCCCTGGCACTGCCACCCAAATGCAACCCCACACTGCTGCCTGACCTTGGACCAGCACTGACATCCAGCCTTGGACCCATGCTGCTCTCTGAACGGAGCCTTCTATCACCGTCTTCCCCACCCTGCTGTCCAAATGCAACTCCACTTCAGTTGCTGCCAGTCCTATGGAGCTAGCCTGGGAGGAGCCCCTACAGTCCAGATCTGGCCTGGAGACCAGGGTGAGTTTGACACCTCTGCTTTAGCAGATGCTCCAGTCTGCTGCCTTAGGAATTTGCACCACTTTCTCATCAAGAGACACAGCAGAAGATAATAATTTTGATGTGTAATTGAAAAAAAAATCCTTCTTGGAAATGTTCATGAAGCTTGGATAGGGAAGAGCAATTCTCTTCATTCTTCCACAGAAGTCACCAGGGTTCAAGAAGTCTTACAGGTTTTTGAAAAATGAGTTGCAGTACTGACCAGTGGCAAAATATTTTAAAAGCTTCTTTTTCACTTGATCCATGGTGCTTTTTAACAACTCCTTTGTGTTTTCCTGAAGTTTGGCAGGAGTGGGAACAAATTCAGCTCTGTGTTACTCGGGCAGCTGAATGTTGTACAACAATTGAAGGTATTATTTCATTTGGTATGGGGTTTATTGCTTTTGAAGCATCTGTTTGATTCTAAAATGAGTTTACTTTCTTGGAATTGGGGGATAGAGAGCAAAACAGATAGCTGCCAGCTGACAGAATATGAAAACACTGGATACAGTTAACTGAACAGAAGAAGGATCAAGTATCTGTTCAATTGACAGATTAAAAAATATAAGTATAAGGCTAATAGTGATTAAATAAGTATCTAGCTGTTTTGTAAAAGAGGTTGTTAACACCAGTTCATGTTCAAATAAGCAGGTATCCACATCTTTCTCCCCAAAATCTTAACCGACATACTTACAAGCAGCCCCAGTGAAGAGAACATGGATTGAGTGGGTCATAAACAGAGTGAGACACCTTCTTGCACTTAAAGGAGTTCCTCTGGATCTGGGTGGAGTCACTGAGGGACACTGACTTGGAAATTTGTATTTACATTATTAACTCTTTTATAGATAAATAGAAGACTTCACTCAGCAGAATTGAGTGGCCACTGATACAAGGTGGGTCCCCTCAGCCAATCAGCAGTGAGGGGTGGGACTGTGGCCTCCTCAGCCAATCAGCAGCAAGGGGCAGGGTCACCACAAAAAGGGCACCTCCTTAACTCCCTCCCTGGCTGGGAACCCTGCTCCTCCTGGCTTTCACTGCCCTACCTCTAGGCACAGCCAATAGAATCATGAGGACAAATGACTGACATGTATTTCCACCAGTGAACTGAAAAATGGGACTTTCTGCTGTCCAGTTCTCATTTAGAAACAGACAGAACAAAAGGGTTTAGAAACAGAATGGTTTGGTATAAAATAAGGACCAATGGACACCCTACAGCAGAACCTTGCATCACATGGGCCCTTTTACAGCTTCTAAAATTCATTTTAAGGGGTATTTGCCTTTTAATATGGGGTGTCTTAAAAAAGTAGATACACACTTTTAGTTGGCAGGAATACAGAGACGTGTTGGTACAGCCACAGTCAACTGTCTCCCATTGTTCAGCTTTGCTCGCAATATGAGGGAACTGCCTGGATGTATATGGTGGACGTTTTGAAATGCTTACAGTAATGTACTTTGTAAATTATGCCTCTTAATTCGCTCCTTAAATTGGCACACTTGATCTATATAGCTCTGTTTCTGCTGACTATAGTGTATGTACATTTTTTTTGAGGCACCAACCTCTCTTCAGCTACATACACTACATAGAACAATGAAGTCATAGTCTCATTTGTCTCATTGATTACATTTTTTAAAAAAGAAAATAAGGAAAAATAGCCAGTATTTAGAATACTGCTTTTGATAATGAAGGATTTGGTACTGAAGAGAAATAGATGATGTAGTAGTAACTGCTTTTCTGGAAGCACATATGATCTTGTTATACAATAGTTTCACTAAAACAGTTTAACAAAGCAGTTCCCTAGCTGAAGTAGACTGTTGTATCAAGCATATTGCAGGAACAGCATTTGGCAGGACAAAACATAGTGCATCTGAAACCTTTAATTATAAACTCTAGGTAGCTGTGGGTCAGAGTATCCACATTCTGAAATGACGTGTTAAAGATGTTCAGAAGTTATGCAACAGCTTAATTATGTTTTTAACGCTTGGTCTCTTTTATGCAGGTAACCACAACATTTTCATTAGAACAGAAGTTTAAAATGTTTCCATGAAGAATCTCTTGATTTCTTGTTGATGTAAGAGCTGTATCAAGTTGTGTTTGGTGCAATTTTGTAGCGGTAAAGGTAGTGCATATTGTTCTATACATGTTACACTTCCACTTTGTGGACCACTGGCAGTGTCAGAATGTTCAAGATATTTCAGTTTATTCACTTGCATTGCATGTCTATTTAGGACTATAGGAGTCCCTTCTTTACTCAAACTGAAAGGAAAATGAAGGAAAAGCAGCGATTTTTGGAAACATCTATGATATTCTGCTTCCTAAACTGGAAGAAGAAAAGCCTGTGTTTAAAGCACAGGAGTGGGATTCAGAGATCTGAATTATATTTCTGTTTCTGCCAAAGGCTTCCTGTTTGACCTTAGGCGTATCACTTGATTTCTCTGTATCTTGCTTTCCTCATCCATACATGGAAATAACACCTACCTCACTTGAGTGTTAGAAGTTTAATATTGTGCTTATAAAGAGCTTTGAAATCCTCAAATGAAGCTGCTTTTGAAAAATAAATTACCATCACCAGTGACTGAACATTTATGCAAGTATGACAGAATATGACAGATCTGGGATTCGCTGGCAGCTGTTCTAGGTGTCTGGGTTGCAGCTTTGTACCTGTCAGTCGGAGACTGTCACAAACCAGCAAAAGAGGCTATGGAGGGGAAGGAACATCTCTTTTCTGATTGTTTCTTTTCTCTAGATTCACCCTGCTTAAAAGTTAGGTAACTAATTTTCTTTTTCCCAATTACATAGCCATTAAAGAAGAAACACTGGGATGGTGCAGCTGAAAGAGGGGGTTTTTTCCTTTTAAAAAAACCCAACCTCAGTCTGGCTTTCCAGCATGAGGTCCAGCTGATTAAATTAGCCCGATATTTTCTGAAACCACCAAATATCTCTGTCTTGCACTACAGTAGTTACATTTACAGTATAAGCTATATATCCATTTGAGCTGGTATCAGCACTCACCCTCCCCCAAGGAGATGGTGATGATTGTAACATTTATCATAAAGGAATCTGTCCTACCTATGTAGCTGCCAAAAGCCAGATCAGAAATGGGAACAAAGAGAGTGCTATCTAGCTTCTCAGAAACGTTTCAGCTAGAGGAACTGATGGTGAATTAAGAAAATCACTCTTGCACTGCTCTCCCAGATATCCCCTTGAGGAGCAATGAGTGGGTGTCCTGGAAGAGTACAAGTAAAGGTACGTTACAGCAGAATTCGATGTGAAAGTGACTGTTCTAGTATGTCGGAGCACAAGACTGTTAAACACCCAGACTAGATTCAGTCACATGGGTCAGACCGTGTTCATGCTCACTCAAAAAAACTGCAAATACACAGACCGTGTACTGTGACATGAATCAAAAATAGTTACAACCAGAGAATGACTGGCCTTGTCACAGTAGTGGCCTTTTGTTGAAGGGAGAACCTGTAGCTGAAAGATTTACTTGCTTTGGATCAGCCACCCTAGCAGATCTCCTAGGCTGAGGAGAAGAAGCAAGACTAAACACTGTAATATAACTGGTTCAGAAGAAAAATCAAAAACTGCTAAATACAGAGGGAGTTCATCTGCTTTTTCTGGACTTGGGAAAAGAACAGAAGGCAACTTATGTACTCGTGTATTCAGACAACCCTGGGAATGCATCAGGGAGAAATGAGACACATGAGACCAAGGGCAAAAGTTCTCTGCTTCCTGTAGCAGAGAAACAAAGAAATGGAGCAGACTCAGGTGGCAGAATGATCTCCCAAAGGAAAACTCTTGAGTCCAAATTGTTTTTTTGATCCTCTGTGCAGAACAACTAACACAGGGGATAGATCAGCCCAGCTGACTTTGACAGAAATAAAGCTTTTTTCCTGCAGACTCCTGTATGTACCATCCAATTCAGAGCAGATGGGGTGTGTTGAAGAAAGGTATTTAGAGGTGGGCTCAATAGTATGAAAAGAGGAAAGAAGGAATTTGCTAGTCACCATGAAAAATAAAATGATACGTACAGATTATCAGATTCAGCATGTGACCCTTTTATTTTCTCTTCATTATGATTGCAAACCATCTTTGCAGTAATCAGAGTACTTAATTAGGTAGAGAAGTACTGTATTTACTGAAATCCAAGCTGACAAATTTAAAATGGCACCCCCAGTAATTAGATTCTACATATGGAAAATTTATAAATTTGTTACAATTTTCCATGTATTGAACATAATTAGTGGAAGAGCATCTTAAATTTACTCTTCCCCACACAAGGGTGGGGAAAGCTGTGGCAGAGGGTGAGGGGCCAGACCTCCACCACTTGCTCCCCTGTGCCTTTGCCTGTGCCCCTGCAGCCTGCCTCCCCCCACCCCTTACTTTCCGCTGCAGCTCTGCTTTTCTTGGGCAATCAGCAGCAGTGTGTCCCTGGCCTAGCCTCAGCTCAGCCCCCCTCCCCTCCCCCTGTAGCTCCCAGCTGGGCTGGGTCAAGCCTGGAGGGACTGGAACAAGTAGACAGTAAGGAGGGAGGGGGCAGGCACAAGGGGGCCAGAGGCTGCTGGAGGAAGGCTGTAGGTTTCCCCACTATACCACATAGTCTCCCCCCCTCACTTCCCTAACTGTTTGCCCCCTGTCCTACAAAACAAGCCATTCTGGCCCAAAGCTGAGCTACTGCCTGCCTCAAACCAGTACTCAAATCCAAGATAAAGCTTTCTTATCCCCATGCTGATTGGAGGGAGATTTGGGGGGGGGGGCTTATCTTGGATTCAAGTAAATATGGTAGTCTTATGAAAGTACACTATGTGTGTGTGTGTGTATGTGCACACATGAACAATAAAATAAGATTTTAGTTTTTGAATATAATTTAGTATGGGTGGGAAGGAATCATAAAGGAGCTAAAATTGTGTGACTAGCCCATTCTGTAAAATCAAGAGTTGTCCATAGAGCATATTCTGAGAACATCTGGAGTACAGAATCCATCTCTTGAACTTTTTTGGTTTGTTTCCTGGTATGTCAGCCACTGACTGTATTTTTAAAAACTTGTAGTACTCCTGTCATTTGCTAAAGGATGCTGAATCTGCAGTCAGTTGCTCTATTTCACTTTCTGGGGAAAATGGTCTTATATTTAAAGTCAGACTGTAAATTTGACATGTCCGTTTGCACTACAGTATAAATACAGATATACTTGAGCTAGGTTTAAAACTATCCAGCTCAGGAACTGATATCTGTCTAGGTGCAGCAGCATGGTGGTCAGTATGAGCTAATTCATCCTGTTTCTTTCTAATCCTGAACATAAGTCATTGGCCTTGAACATACAATATTGTTGTTTTGGACCATTACTTTTCCTCCAGTAAAACAAATCAAATTAAAACAGAAAGGGAAGAACATATATTTGTAACTACTCTTATTTTATGGCCTATATTATACCCTCTGTGCAAAAGGAAGGGAAGTTCTTGCTGGAACATACAACATGAGGCAAACAATTTATGGGCAAAAGCAGCTTAAGTGACATGGTTGCAGTATGCCAAAACCAGCACAGGGGTTCCTTGGGACTTTTGGAAGGGGGCATGCCACAGCTTAGGACAGAAAGAGCTGACCCCAGTCCCTTTAGGGCAGTGATTTCCAATCTGTGGTATGTGTACCATCAATGGTAAGCAGACAACCTGGCAGTGTTAACAGATTTATTATTATTACTTTATATGACAAAAATTTGCTGGTGGTACTTAAGGTTGTATCATTTTAAATGGGTAGTGCGCAATCTGTGAGGGATTGGGAGCCACTGCCTTAGGGTGCATGTAGACGCTCCAGGAAGTCAGATCACATTGAAAATATCCACTCAATCTAAATTAGTTCACCCAAGTGTGGACTTTTCACTTAGGGTGCAGACAGAAGTGCAGCTCCTCACCATAACTGAGAATGCTTCACAGAAAACATTCTGAGTTACAATGAAGTTCACTGTTGGTTCTAGAGGGGAGGGGAATCTAGTTGCTGGCTGGTGCCTGCAGCCAGTTTCTGCTAGCAACAGCCCCTCCTCTCTCCCAGCCTACCCTGTTTCAGAATGGGAGGGGAGAAAGACAGCAGGTGGAGCTCAGTTCTAGGGGTTCCCTAGCCAATGCTGGATGGGCAAATTGGAGCCCCCCATGTCAGGAAGAGGCTCCAATATGCCTGCCCCACCCTCTAGTGGGGGGTGAAAAAACCCCAGACCAACTCTGTCTGCTCCCTTAGCCCCCCCCCCCCCTTCCATTTTGAAAACAACTCGAGGCTGGCAGGCAAGCAGTTAAGGCAGAAATTATGAAAATGTTCTTTGTGTTCTTCTGATTCCCCATGCAAGGAGGGGGCAGATTTTCACCCTGTTGGCCATTTTTTGAAGCTGTCTACAGCCATGCACTTGTGTTTGGTTATGACTATAAACTGCTTTCTGTGCTCAGATAGGATGAAAATTGTCACTTCTGTCTGTCCTTAGATACTAGTTAGGTCAATCAAAGTGAAAACTGTACAGAAGTTCAGGGCAGTTGGATCAATCTAAAAATCGCCGACCTGATCTATGTTAACCCTGCCTCTGAGGTAGTTAAACTTGGACTGGGTTTGCCATTTTTAGATCTGTCTAAGTGTCCTGAACTTCTGTACAGTTCCCAGCATAGCCACAGGGCTAGGAAAGCCCAGCTGTTAGTCCCAGCCCTAGAAAAAGAGCCCCTCAAGCCCCTTGGTGGACCCCACTAAACCCCTTGATCATGTCAGACCCCACCAGCCCCCCTCAGCTGACCCCAATCCCCCCCATGGACCCCGCCTGCCCCCTGATTTCCCTCCCCCAATTCTCCCCTGAAGCCTGCTTCCCCCCAAACCCAATCCCTGCTAGCCGCCTTCATCCCATCTTACCTTAGATCTGGTGGCCATATTTAACTTGATCTAATCTCCCCCTAACTTCCCCAAATTTCTGTATGCCACCTTAGAAACATGCTCTACATGCAAGCCAAATGGTCAAATTCATTGTAAATTTATGCCAGTAGATTTGGCATTAACTGTTCAGACACACTGAGTTTCATCAGAGGTCAAATGATTGGAAATCTTTTATAAGGACCAGTGTTTTCTGCTGGTTTTGGTAGTACTGAGCCATTTTGTGTTAATATAACATTTTCCCAGACCTTTTACAACTGTTTTCTTCCCTTCCTCAGGATGCAGGTTCAGTTACAATAGCCCCACTGCATTTCCATTGGAAATTATTCTGTTTTGTGCATATCTCTTCTTTCTCAAACTGCTAAAGAGAGTTCATGCTCATTTAAAAACATATATTTGTCAGCAAAAATCGTCTCTTTGATGCAAGACCAAATCTTGGAAAATGTTTTTGTCACGAAGAGAAAGAAACTTGTGCCTAGGCCCTATTTTACCACTGATCATTCCTCCTCCAACTTTCTTCTGAAAACCCACATCTTCGGTCTCACATAGAAAAGTGTGACTTCATATTAGTTTAAAGGAATTGTCAAATGTAAACACACTCAAAACTAAATAACCATATGATTTTCCTGTTGTAACCTTTCATCTAAAATTAGGTTTTGAGCTCTTCGGGGGAATTTCTAATCACTTCAAAAAATGATCAGTAAATTACTTACTATGTTTTTTTAAGTATTGTGTGCCTAATAATAAGTGTCAGGTTGATAGCTTCTGAGATCTTAAAAATTGTATCACTTTGTTTCCTATTGTACTTTTGCCTAATTCTATCATGATCTTAGCAGCTGAAGCCTTTGAAAGCCTAGCATTGAAAACAAATGCTTTGTATTATGTGGAAGTCTGGTTTCCCAGTTTTTGTTTGGGGGATTTCTTTTTTGTTTCTTTTTAAATTTTCAAAAGATATAGAACATCCATCTCAAAAGTTTGTGATCAGTTGGATGCTAAAATCATGTCTGAGTTTAACTATGTTGAGGGTAAAGTGTCATAGGAATTGCATGGGATTTGTGTTTGTGGGGGTTTTTTTGTAGGAACAGTATCTCATGAACTATAAAGAACAGAAATGATCACTAGGTAGAACTTAAAACTATGGCTGGTTCCTCAATTTAGGAGTGTCTTGCTAGTACTGCTTCAAGACTTACTTGCAAATTTTCTCATTTTATTTGAAGACACTATAGATTTTTTTGGCTTTCTCTTGTATTTCTAATTAAAACAAGCCTTTAAAACAAAATAATATTTATTTTTTGATGAGTGGTAGATTTTGTATATACCATCAGCAAGGAGTGGAATATTCTTAAACTGGGTTTTGCTTTCTCTTGAGAAGCAGTATGGTCCAGCAGATTGAACACTGGGCTGGGAGCCAGAAACATAAGAATTCTAATTCTGACTCTGGTACTGATTTGCTCTGTGGTCTTGGGTCTAGATTCTAATTAGTGGATATATACAGTTTCAAGCCAGTATGTAGTTTCTTTGGGAGTATAAGATCTGTGGTTTGTAGCTGCAGGCTAGTTGGCAGATGGCAGTTGGTTTGAGAGGGGACACATTCAGTGTTGATGTTAAAATCCTAACTATGTGTTTCCTGACTTTCTGATACTATTTTTGTTTGATTTAAATGTGTTTTCAACACAACTGCTGACACAAACTTAACTTCCTGCCTCTCATATGTTTGAGGGTTTTTTTAACATTCCCTTTGAATTTCTTTCCTTTAAAAAATGTGAATAAATATGATAGTTTCATAAAGTTGTTCTAATTTTCATAGTTAGTTGTAAATAAATACCAATCTTAAGTTTTGTGTTGTATGTATAGTAATCAGTTCAGTTTCAAGGTAGGGGTAATATCTGTATTTCAAGGATATAAAGAACTGTGTGAAAAATACACAACAATTTATTTTTATGTTGCTCATCCCCATAATGTTTCAATCTTTTGCATCACAGGTATAGATTCTCTGCATGATTGTTGATTGAAAACATCCTTTTTACGTGACCAGTGTCTTAGGAACTCATTGAACTTAGGAACTCATAGAGGAAACCAGACAGTCACCTTGCTGGAGTCACCTGACCGCAACTGTCTTTCCTGCCTGGTGCAGGGGGCTGGACCTGATAATCTTCTGAGGTCCCTTCCAACCTTACAATCTGTGAACTTAAGGCATTAAAGGTACGGTTAAAATAACACACAGGAAGTCACAATTCCCTGAGGCATTGCAGTTGTCCATCACATCAGTGACAGTAATCAGAGTCATTAAGTTTGCAGGGTATGAAGATAGGGAGAATGCTCCTAGTGTGCCAAGGGAGGGCTCTTGAGCACAACTGCACCTCAGCTTTTGAGGGTGGAGTTAATTTTTTTGTGGGCATGGTTTGTTTTTATAGTTCATGAATAAGTAGTTCTCTAAAGGTTCTCTAAAGGGTTTATTTTATTAATTAAGCTAATTGAATCAGATGAGGTCTTTTCAGTTACAGTTGGTGGTATATTTCCTGAAACCTAGTTCCAGTGTAATGAAGTTTGTCACAGACTGGTCCAAAACACTACTTTTTTCAAGATATACTTCAGCATTTGGTGTAAGTGCTATAGAATACAATTACAGTATATAGCTTTAATAAAGGCAGACCAGGCTCTTGGTTTCTGACTGCCACAAGTATAGATGAATACAGGGTGTGGAGAACTCCTTGTAAGTTCTCCTCATGTCTTATGCACCCAGACAAAGCCAGCCAGCCACTGTCTGATTCAGTTATTGCTAGCTGTTTGTTTCCTCTCTCAAATAATAAAGTAGAATAATTTTTATCCCTAGTTTCCTTCTTTGACTTGTTTTATCCATCTATAAATAATACTAGTCCTGTATTTAGATTGCGGTCTTCAAGTTAAAATACAAATACAAGATTATATATAGGCATAAATTTATTTATGTTCATATTTTCTCTAGTCTGTCATTTTCCATTGTGCATTCATTACATTTCTGTTTGATATTTGGAGGGAATATATATTCAAAAGTGTATTTAAACATTAGTGGGGATGTTGAAATGGGGATTTTGTCTACATTTTCCAACATTGCTGGTGCTAATTCAGTTGCACTGGTATTAGCGATATCAGGACCTTAGACAGACTGCTAGCCACCTGTAGTTCTTTAAATACCACCTGGATTAGACATTACATGAGCATGGGTGGATTAATTTATTTAGATAATACTGACCCCCATTGCCACAGTAACACATGCCTCATCATCTTAAATCAGTTTATTCTCATAACACCCCTGTGATGTAGGGAGCAGCTGTTATCCACATCTTACAGAAGAATAACTAAGGATAGAAGTAGAGATTCCTGACATTTTTTTTTTTTGGCAGTACAAATGGTGAGCAAATAGATTTCCCTACCCTTTGTTGCACCAGATTAGTGGCTGCAACAAAAAAGTAATGTAAAATAGTATAGTATCAAGAATACCCAGGATGTCTATTTGTTCTGTGGCAGAAGAACACAAGCACCCCAGAGCTGCCTGCATTCCCCAGCTGCCCCAGGCAAGTATTCTGGGGGCTTGAGGCACCCTGGTAATTTGTCTGCAAGACTGGGTCCCTGAAACTCTTGGAGCACCTGCCCAGCTTTCCCCACTAACAGAGACCCAACCTGGGATCTCCATGGGCACATCTTGGTACGTGGTAAAAGTTGGTATGGGACCCATGGAATCCCTGGTGCCCCGTGCTTCCATTCTGCATCAACCTGCTTCACTCTGCTTTACGTGGAGGCGCAGGTCAGCGTGAGTCCTATAGTAGCTCCCACTCCAACCTGTTTTGGGGAATTACTAGCCACCCATGCCTCCTTGTTGGGACCTGCATAGACCCATGTCTCCGTGTGAAGCACAGGTCAGCATGGGACCCAGTGTAGGTCCCAGCATGGAGGCATGGGGTGCTAGGAATTCACAGGTCCCATGTTGCCATGTACCTCCTTGCCAGGAGCCACACCCTCCCTTGCATAAAGATGCATGGGTTGAGGCAGGTCCTGCTGTGGAGGTATGGGGCACCAGAAATTACCTGACTCCTGCACTGCCCTGTGCTTCTGTGTCGCCCTGTGCTGGGACTTGCACTGACCTGTGGCTTTGCAGGGCCCAGTGCAGGCCCCTGGTGAGGAACATGGGGAATCTCCAGACAAGTGTTGACATGTGTTATACCCAATAAAATGGATCAGCTGTGATAGAATGCATCCCGCCACAGCTGATCTACATCATTTTGTGATGTCTGTTTTTAACTTAAGACACAGAACCCATGATAGACACAGGATTCAACACAGATGTGTTCAAGCAGTGACTCTTAACTAGGGTACATTGAGATTCTTTCAAGGGTGCTGTGAGGTGCCATATAGTGTTATCTCTTTTAGGTGTGCAAATATGATCCACAAGCTAGGCCTAGAGAGTTCAAGTAGAAATCCATAGGAAAGACATTCAGACTTGTTATGGTCTTTCTGAGTTTTTTGCAACAGAAGGATTGGGCTATTATTTTTCTGTAGTCAAAAAACCAAATGATATCCAAGAGTTGGCATTTTTCAAAAGGTGCCTTGAGTCTAGTAAGATTAAGAGTCACAGTTCTGGGGGGCAGGCTTGACCCAATCCACTGGAGCAGCCTCATCCCCTCAGAGGATAAAGTACTTAAAATGTTGTCAGTAGTTCCTAGTTTATTTGCAGTGACACTTCCCATTTGTCTTAATGTTAAGCTACACATAATCACTGTGGTTTTTGTCTTGTAAAAAAACATTTTATCCCAGGACAAAGCGCAGTTGTTCAGACATCTATGTCTGTTGTTCCAAGGCAAACCCTAAAATATTTCACAGAATAACAAATGCTAACAGTTTTGCCCTGGGACATCACCAAGTGAGTCTGAACAGTTGTCCCAGGATTGTATCACTGTATTTCATAGATTCATAGACTTCATAGATATTCAGGCTAGAAGGGACCCTGGAGGATCATTGAGTCCAGTCCCATGCCCCAAGGGCAGGAAGTCAGCAGGGATCATAGAATCCCAGCAAGATAAGTATTCAAATGTGTCTTGAAGGCCTTCAGAGTGGGTGCTTGAGCTGCCTCCGGTCTATTCCAAACCCTGGGGGCTCGGACAGTAAAGAAGTTCTTCCTTATGCCCAGCCTGAATCGGTTGCGGCAGAGTTTGTGACCGTTCAATCTTGTCATCCCTTGGGGCACTCTGGTGAACAGACATTCCCCCAGATCCTGATGAGCACCCCTGATAAACTTATACATGGCCACCAGATCACCCCTGAGCCTGCGCTTTTCTAGGCTGAAGAGTCCCATAGCTCTCAGCCTCTCATCATAAGGTCTGTTTTCCTGACCTCTGATCATGTGCGTGGCTCTCCTCTGCACTCTCTCAAGCTTCTCCACATCCTTTTTGAATTGTGGAGCCCAAAACTGGGTGCAGTACTCCAGCTGCAGCCTCACCAAGGCCGAATACAACGGGAAAATGACATCCCAGGATTTGCTTAAGCATCTATGGATGCAAGCCAGCATTTTGCTTGCTTATATTAATAGCAGAAAAGTGGCAGTGTGTTCAGTCACTCAGTAAACCCTGACTGGAAGGGCAGTTGTGTGTACTTGCCAATCCCAAGACTTTTCTGTTTGAGAACAAACACAGGCATAGCTTGTCCCAGGCAAAATGCAGCATCTGTTCCTAGCCTTAGTAACAGTAGGACTATCTTGCAAAATTCTGTAGTGGAGACAATGTTTCAGCAGCCATCAGTTATTTTAAATACGTTAATTTGAGGATTCCCTGTGTGCTTCTTCCTCTATTGCAACCATGGGCGACTGGTGCCACCTTAGTCAGGAGGGCGCATGCCCCCCTGTGACCAATCCCACTGGCTGGGGTGGGGGTCCCCTGCGGCTAATCCCACAATGGCCAATCACTGCAGCCACTTCCAGGAGTGGCTGCGGCTGCTTCTGGGAGTGACTGCAGCGATGGCTGACACAGGCATGGGGGGCACTGGCGCTCCCGTCTGCCCCCCCTGCCCATCACCTAAGTGGCGAGCATGGCTGGTTGGGGGGGTGCACCAGCACTCTCAAGGGGTGCATGTGCACACCCTACATGTTGCCACTGATTGCAACCGGTGGAAGGACACAAGCTAACATTTTTGTTATTTACAGAGAAGGCAGCTCATGGGAGGGTGGGCACTGCAAAAGGTCCTTTTTTCAACTTGTTTCCCTCTAGTTCAGTGGTATCCAGACTTTTTAGACAGCAGACCACTGTTAACCCTCAGAATTTTTTGCAGACCAGTCTGCCCCCTTATCTTCAAACAAATGTTATAAAGAGGCACAGTGCTCAGTGTGATCTGCAGCTGTTTACCATGACCTCATGGGTCATCATTCGTCTGTTGACCACATTTTGGGAACTTTTGCTCTAGTCTGTTGTGCTCTGAAGGTGATGGGCTTAGAGCACTCCTGTAGAATAAACAATTTTGGAGGGTTTGAATCAACAGAGTGTAAATAATATTATGGTTGGATGGAGTGGTAATGTTTAATTTTGTATGATGGTGGTGGGAGGGAACTAACAGACTGGACTCCTTGAAAAAAATACTCTTAAGGATCTCTTTCCTCTGATGTTTGCACTTGGGATTTTATACAAACTACATGGAACCATATGGAGGTAATGTTTTTTAAAATATACATTTGAAGAGATGCATTTTGAAAGAGAACAGCTCAACTTTGTCTTGCAGCAAAGTATTTGTTAATTTGCACAGTATGCATCATTTTCCATCGTTCCAAGAACTATTCCTTCCTCGTGCTTCAGTGATCCTCTTTATACTCTACCCAAAGTAACTAATGAATCAATTAACTCCAGTCAAATAAGTTGAGAAAAATTGATTACACCTAAATTAAGAAAACCTAATGCTTACATTCAACTTTAATAGAAAATCAATAATTGTTTTAATACCTGAATTCTAGTACAGGGCTGTCCAGCTTCTAAGACCTCAGGGACCACATCAGTAAGGGCTACACACTGCAAGGACCGTACCAGGTGCACTGCACAGATGCTCCTCATTCTGCCACTGCTGCACAGCGTGGGCATGATCCCCCCCAACACACACACACACACACACACACACACACACACACACACACACACACACACACACACACACACACA
>NW_017728911.1:6960045-6981594 GCF_001723895.1 Crocodylus porosus | reverse complement strand
CACACACACACACACACACACACACACACACACACACCCCTGATTCCTCTTCCCTCCCATCACCAGTGTAACCCCGAACTCACCCTTAGTTCCCTGCACTGCCACAATTCCCTCTAGCCTGGGGCAAACACAGGAAGCAGCAGCTGGAGGAGGGAGACTCCAGCTGGAGCATGAGAGGAGCCAGGGCCCAGGGGCTGCACATTAACCCCTCATGGGTCACATGAGGCCCTCAGGCCAGCTCTGTTTTACTACATAAAAACAGTTAGTCACAGATCTCCAAAACACAACTTGTATCCAGACAGTAATAATTAGTAACAACTGTGATTTTAAAAAATATACTTTCATGCTTTCTTTAATAAACTCCAGAATTCCTACTTTGATTGTCCAACATAAGAGGCAGATAAAATACAACTTAATATCTTATACAGCTAATCAACTGTAAAAGGTGTCACAAAGTAATTTCACCTCTGTGTACAGAATTGCACAAGATACATGGTATAGGGCAGTGGGGGTCCAGCTTTTTTTGCAGGTGTGCCACTAACTAGTTCTGTATCCTTTTTGAGTGTTATTCTGATCCCAATCTTCTGCTTGATCTATGCTATGTTTTCTGCTCTGTGCTCTCTGCCTGATACACTTCTCTGCTTTCTGTTCTATCTGCTGTTATGTTGTATGCCCCTTCCCTGATCTACCGTGTGCCACATACAGAAGGTTTCTGCCATTTGTGGCACATGTGCCACAGGTTGGAAACCTCTGCTATATGGTGTCTTGTTCTGGAATCCTAGGCAGCTTGTAAGATTTTGATTAACCATCTGATTCAGCATGGCAAATTCTGCCGTATGCCATCATGATGAGATACAGTTCAAGAAATCAGCTCATTTGTCACCAAAACTTAAATTACGAGGAAGAAGTTTGATTTTGGGATAAGAGCAGTGAATTTCAGCTTAGCAGGCTGATCATGCACCATTATGCAGTTGCGTTTCAAATATGCAGTAAAGCTACAAATTAAATATACGGTCCTTTCTGAAAGGATTCCCATAGCTTTTATGAATGATGATGGGCCCTGGGAATTTCTCAAAAGTAGCAGTTTTCATTTGTAGTGTAGTGGGTTTTCAATATGAAATCTTCACTTCCATATATTGAATTTGACTTCCCCTATACTAGTTTATACAGAAGAATTTGAAAGCAGGGCTATAATTCAAAAGCTATGCTGCACACACAGCTGGAATAGCCTTCTGTATTGAATCAGCCATGGCAGGAGTTCTTTAACTTTCACTTTTTCTAAATTTCCAGTTTTGTTTAATAATATGTATCTTATTAGGTCTGTGTGGAAAGGGGGAGTGCTGTTTAATAGAAGAACATTCTTAGTATAAGGTTGCTTAGGTTCTATTCAAAGATATGTCCTTGACTTGTGTTTGACACTAAGAAGGTCAAATAACCTTTATTTCAGTTTTCAGTTTGTAATATGAATATAACATTCATCTTCTTCACGTGAGCAGTGTTTGTAAAAATGCATTCACATCCTCAAATGCAAGGAGACATATAAATGCAGAAATTTTGTTTGGGGTGTTTTAATTTGTTTCATTCTCCCCTTCCTCCCCCCATTTGCTGAACCTTCCATGTGGAAAGGTAGCATTGCTCATTGCTTGACATTTACGCCTCTAGAAAATTAAAAAACGGCATAGAGGGTCTCTGAAAGTGTTCCTGTCCAGAAGGTGAGTATAATTTGGATGATCCAGGTTGAGGGATTTTAATTGATAGAAGTGGAAATCTGCAAGGCTTGAATAGGGAGGCAGATTTCCTTGCAATAAAAAGAACACAAAAGGCAACCTTAATGCATAAATGCGTAGACACCATAACTAAAATTCTAACTCCAATGGAGTTTTGAAATTGACTTCAATTGAATTAGGATTTCTACCTTATGCATATTATTAAATGTTTGTAAAAATTATCTATGAAAATACTTAAAGTTAAGCAAAAAATGAAAAACTCCTAGGTAGAACTAAATAGATGCAGAAAATATGTAGACTTTTAAAGGAATTCACTTCACCTTCCCCTTCCAAACACTAACTAGGTCTGTCTTGCTCAGTTGATGAGAACTGAAAAGATCACAGCACATGGCTGCAGGCTAGTGACTTTTTGTCATTTAAATTCACTGCAGCACCAAGGAATGAGCTTAAAGAGACCAGAAACAAAATCCAAAACTAAATTTCCTGTTGGCTGGCCCAGACAAACAGCTCTATTGAGAGTGTACTTCTTTGTACTAGTGGTGTATTTACAACACCTAGGCTAGGGACAGACATTGCACATAAACTGGTTTAAGTGATCAGAAACTGGTTTAAACCTGTAACAGAACAGATGTTCAGTGCATGTGAACCAGTTTGAAAATGGCTGAAATCAGTTTGAGATAAACCTGTTTGAATGTAGTATCAGACTTAACTGATTTGGTTCAAACCATTTTATGCAATGTCTGTCCCAGACCCCTTACTGGTTTAAGATAAACTAGACTTTCCCAGCATGCTCTCTAGACTGGGCGGGGCTCCCTGCTCCATAGCAGGGCTGGCCCTTCCCCTCTGCTCCCTGGCCAGAGCTCTGGCAGAGACTGCAGGTACAGCAGGGTCTGCCTGACTTCCCCCTGCCCTACCCTCTCTTGCTGGTTGCTAGACAAGCTGGGATCCCCACCTCCCTCCCACAGCATGGAACCTAGGCCCACAGACTGTTGACATGTAGTATGCTAGCTAATGCTGAGAGGGGTTTCCGTGTGTAAGTCTCTCCAGTTTCAGTGGGACAGACAGACAGAACAGTGACCACTTAGGGTGTTTTTGTAGCTAATCAACAAGTCAGCTGGTAAACTGTTTAAGAAGGGTGTGAATTAATGGAGAGAAGCTATTGTTTTGATGAAGTGTTGATAAACACTGTTATCAGCTCCCTGCTGGCTTGCTCGCCTGTCAGTTTGCCGTAGACAGTATAAAGAGGCAGGGAGAGGGAGATTGAAAAGCTCCGAAGCATCAGCAGATGCATACACTGCACACCCTCCTTGCCTCAGAATGCTAGCAGGGGGCTGGGGGCTGGCAACACTCCTGCCCCTTGAGCAGTAAATGGGGAAAAAGCCTGGGATGTTACAGGCAGACTTCACTAATCAGAGGTCCTGCCTGGGCCTGGCCATGCCCCACCCCCAGCTTGGCACTCTGGAAGGGAAGGGAGGGCTATGCTAGCACCCCCCAGCTTCTAGCTTGAGCCACTGCAGGCATATACCTGAATTTCCTTAGTTCAGAGAGAGTGTCTGTCCAGTTACAAACTGGTTCAGCCTAGCCAGGTTAGACTAACCTGCAAAGATTGAATCAGTTCAGGCTCAGGCTTTTTGAATGTCTGTCCATAGCCTTACAGCAGTAAGTGTCTGAAACTCATAAGGTGGCCCCGTGGCTCTCCAATTCATTTTTCTTTAAACAATACATTTTGGTTAATTTTTATTAGTTTTAGAGTTATTAGAGTATACTCATTTCATATTTACAAGGGTTTTTTTTCCTGCAAACACAAGAGACTTCTGTTTCAAGTGAAAATTGAAATTGTCTCCAGGCATTGGGGCTTTAAGTAAAACATCAAATATAACAGGACCTTTAATAAAATGGTGTGAGTTAGCAACACTACTGCGAACGCGGAAGGCACCAAACACAGAATACAGAGGATTTTCAAATGGTTGCCTGTCCAAGTATTAAACAGGTCAACCCTACTTGTCTTTGAAAATTAGAAGAGTAAGATTCAAACCTTTAAGTTGCCAGCCCTCACCTGAGCATCCCTGTAGACCCTGAACTTTGTAGCTAGTTATAGACATTCAAAAAGCCCAAGCCTGAATTGATTCAATCTTTTCAGGTTAGTCTAACCTGCATAGATTGAACTGATTTACAAATGAATAGACATTCACTTTTGATTCAGGAAATGCAGCCACATGCCTGCACTGGCCTACAGAAACCAGCGGGTGCTAGAGCGAGTCCTCTGCTGTAGGGAAACTGAGCTGAGTGGGGGCATGGCCAGCCCTCAGCAGGCCTGAGTATGATTGGGGAGGGATCTAAACCCACATCCTGGCCTACAGGGACCCCAGCCAGGATGTGTCTGGAGGCAATGGGGGGAACCAGCCCCTGCTAGGGGTCCCCAGCCCCCCTATCCCTACACACTCACTAACTGCTCCAGCAGCAGGATTGGGAGCATGGCCAGACCACAGTAGCCTGAGTGGAAGTGGGGGTTTAATCCCCCCAGGGCCACAGAAACCAGATGCTGGTAGTCTAAGGGGAAGGAGGGAGTGGTGTGGGTACCAACACAGCACTGGCTTCATCCCATGCTGAAGATCCCCTCAGACAGGGCCTATGTTGCAGTGCCTGGGCTGAGTCTCTCAGAGGAGCAGCAAGCAGTTCCCAATGCCGAGGCAGGTGTAGCCACAGGGAGGGAGCAAAGGAGGAGGGATGTAACTGGCTGCAGGCACAGACGGGAGGTGGGGGGGGAGCCAGGGCTAATCACGGAGTCTGATTCATCGTTGCCTCCCATTGAGAGAGGTGGCCCTAGGGGGTGGAGGTCAGCGCCTGCCACCTCTGTGCCTTGTGCAGGAGGTGTGGTTTGCAGGCAGACTGCAGCTGGAGCGTGGCTCCCCACCCCATCAGAAGGGGTGGAGGTCAGTGTCTGCCACCTCCTGCCCCACACAGGGGCTGCAGTTTGCAGGTGGACTGCAGCTGGAGCATAGCTCCCTGCCCCCTCCCTCTCCCAGCAGCAGCAATAGAGCAAACCATCATGGCAGGCAAAGGTGAGGCACCTGTCACCCACCAGGAGCTCAGGGCAGGCTTCTACAGGTCAGTCACTGCTCATATCCCTGGGCTGCTGGGCCGAGCCAGACCAGACTGGGCTGCAGCAGTCCATTGCCTCCCCTCACCACTGCCCATGCCCCTGGCCCAAGGCAGCCTGCCCCAAGTGTCTGGCACGGCTGTGAGCAGGTGGTGGGTGACAGGTGCCTTACTTCTGCCTGCCATGAAGGTTTGCTCTGCCACCACCAGGAGAGGGAGGAGGCAGGGAGCTGTGCTCCAGCCTCAGTCCACCTGCAAACTGCAACCCCCGTGTGGGGCAGGAGGCAGGGGGTGCTGACCCACACCCTCCTGGGCCACCCCAGCTCAGGCTGCATTGCGACAGTGGGAGGCAGTAGTGAGTCAGGGTCCATGATTAGCCCTGGCTTCCCCCCCCCCACACATCTTCCATGTCTGTAGCCAGGTCACATTCACATTCCCCCACCTGCGCCCCCTCCCCTTGGCTGGACATGCCTTGTATTGGGTGCCACTTGCTGCTCTCTGAGGGACTCGTCCCAGGGCCTGTAGTGTGGGCCCTGCCTGAGGGGTTCTTCAGCATTGGATGGAGCCAGCGCTGTGTTGGTGTCATCGCCACTTCCCCCTTTTCTTCAGGCTACCAGTGTCTGGCCATGGTCCTCCTCCTGCCGCTGGAGCAATCTCAGACCAGTTTTGGCCATTTTGAAATTGGTTTATGTGCACTTAACTTCTGTTCTGTTACAGATTTAAACCAGTTTCTGATCACTTAAACTGGTTTATATGTAACTTCTGTCCCTAGCCTGTGAAGCAGATCCCTCCATCCATTCCAGGGCACTACCTGTGATACTTTTTCTCACCCCCTTTATACTTCTGCCTTGAGGGACAAATGCAGACAGGAGTGAGCTGGAGACTCCAACAAGTGGAAACACCTGAATAAGCAGCCACAGAAAGAAACTTCAGTCATTCCAGGAGCTTACTTCAGTTCTGACTGTATTGTCTCCACCATAGCCCGATTACCTATTTACTTCAGCCATCTTTTTCTCTCCCCTTCTTCCTCATAGTCTCTGCCATGGTTTTGTTCCATGTCTACCTCCCAAGTCTTATCTCTTCTTCCCTGCCCTGTCCCCCTTCATTGCTATTCCCTTCACTTTTCTTTCTGTGCATCTGATCCTTCTTTTATGAACCCCCCACAATCCAAAACAGTTGAGCTAAAAGACTGTTTGCCAGCAGTCCTGCTGGTGTGTTTTATTCCTTCTCCAGCAAGGAGTCATTCACATCTATTTAGATTTGAAGGTCGCCAGAGCAGGGACTCCTTGTGTTCATACAGCACCTAACCTTGGTTGGCCTACAGGTCCCATTCAGAGTTTTCCCTCTGGGGACACTGACCTATTGAGGTGGAGTGCCAATATGAGGATGCTCATCCAGCCTAACGGGTCTGGCAGCTTCAGATGCTTTCCCTGGTTAAAGTCCCTGCCTCTTTCTTAGCAAGAGAGCTAACAAATGCTATTTTTAGGTTGCCTAATGGCTTCCACTGTATAAGATTCCTGTATTTTGATGAGATGCTCTATCACATCCATTGTTGGAGCAGGACAGTAAAATTCATCCTGCCAGAGGCCCTTTCGACAGGAGGAATAAGTTTTTGTCCTATGACATTCTGTTCAGGTGCAACTAAATTGTAAACTGTTAAGCAATGCTTTTCCTCACTGTGCCTTGTGTTTTTCAGGAAAAGGTTGGTAGGGTGCCAAAGTAACTGAAAGATTGTGGCCCAAGGCTGCAGCAGCACATGCTGCACTGAGGATGCTTGGGAGCTGCTAGAACAGAGCTGAGGAGCATGGGGAGAGAACCCAGCTCACACACCCCTGCCAAACCACATCCATAGAGTAGACATGATCTCTGAGTCCCATTTGTCCCTTGGGGGAAGTAACATGTGGAGCAGGTATTCCCTATCTTCCTGGGGAGTGAGAGGACAAAGAAGACAGACTTCACTTTCAATATACACTTCTTGAACAGAGCACATAGTCCCAGCATGTTTCTTCCCTTTGGGAGCAGCATGTGGAACAGGGAAGAGCAAGGGCTGAACTGGGCTGTTCCTGGTGCCAGCACATAGATCCATTGACCCATTTCCTCACCCCAGGAAACAGTTTTTTCTTCCTTCCTCTAAATTATAATTGGTCCTAGAGTTTAGCATTGCTACACAGCTTGAAAGCACAGGGCTCAAGCCCTGATGATTGAGGTATGATAGAGTATTACTGTTCCTTACAGGGGTGTTGGTTGTAGTTGTGTTGGTCTAAGGACATAGGCAGTTCCTTACATTGCATAAGACCGTGTTTTACATTCCTTTTCCCTCTTAAAAATATCTAGGAAATTGCATATTCAGTCTGTGCATCTGGATTCTGACAGTCTTTAATTACATATTCACATGCTATTTTTTGTCACAGCATTCTGCTTTATTCAGCACACAGGATAGTCCCACAAGGGGGTGGAATTATGGTTGCATGAACAACTGCAGATCTGGCATTTTTTAATTTTTCAGGGCTTTATTTTTCCAACCTAAATATCTTTCTTTTATCATGAGTCATTTTTTCATCTGTGCAATGTAGGATAAATATCCAGTAAAATCTTCAAGATTGCGAAGTCCACTGTCTGTTTCCCTTTCTTAGAAATACGATAACCTCTGAAATCCCTTGCACCTCTCTCCTTGTTCACGGCAACTCCTTTGGATTCCCTTGTGAGAGTGGTGGGAAGGATCAGGAAACTGGAGTGTAAAACATCTAACCTATTCCAACACATATTCAAATTGATGAGGAAGTTAATTTACCACAAGAGCCCAATACATTTTTCTCAAGAGCAATTTTGCTTTTTTTCAAAGCAAACACAATAACTATTCTTTATTTTTATCTACCTACATGTAGAGCTGTGAAAATAATTATTTTTTGGTTCAGTGGCTGAACTAAAAACTCAAAACAAAAATTGGTTTAGATTGACCAACAGTGAAAAAGTATAAAAATGAACACCCTCAAAAACATTTGTTTTAGGTCTAACAAAGCATTTTGTTTAATCCAAAGAGCAATGTTTTCTTTTATGTTCTTGCCAGAATTGGTCTCTCACATATTTAGAAAACAAAAGTCAAAACCATTTTGTTTTTAACCATTTTGTTTTCAACCATTTGGTTGAAATTAAATGTTCTGTCTTCTCAATTTATTGTTTTCCTTTGGCTGATACTGTTGAAGTGGAATGGTTTTGGTTACTTCAGTCAGTATTTTTCTGTGAATATACTAATTTGTCTTAACATTTCATTCAGCTTTATCTTTGTTCCATTTGAATGGTTTTAAAACTTGACTTAGCTGAACAGAGCTTTATTTTTTGATTTTGGTTTTTTTAATGAAATAACACAGAACTTTATTTCATATAACTACAACTCATTGAATAGTTTCTTTAAAACTTTCCAAAAATATTTACCTAAAATAAGAAATATTTTTATTAGAACTCTTATGGTATGAGTTTTATAGAAAGCAGGGATGTGCACCTTATATAGAGTAACCAAAGTAGATTTTGTTTGTGTGTGTGTGTATCACATATACATATATATGATACATGTATATATATGTCTGTATATCACAAGATTTCATGAAATTAAGCATGCTTTACCAGATGCTGTGAGAGTTTTATGTCAAGCCTAACCAACAGCAACAGAAAAGATATTTGAAATGTTACACTATGTGCCTAGGAGTTACTAGGATGGGACTTGGAGGGGTCCCACCATAGCACCAGTGAAGTATGAAACAGCAAAACTGTTGGAGGTAGTGAACAGCTTGCTTAAAACTAGTCATCTCTCAGTAATGCATTTGAATTTTTACTTCTGTGAGGATGTCTCATTTTACATTACTTGGATCTGTGCTGAACTGTCAACCTCTCTTGTGGCAAAATACTATCTAGACCCCATACACAAATTCTAAGTGTTCTCCACTTGAGCCATAGTTATCATAGCTCAGTGAAATGCTGGAAGAGTTTCAATCCATAGCTTATAAACTGGACTAGTGTTATTCCTGGCTGGTGAATGCCAGCAGGAAAGCGCTGATTCATATATCAGTGGGGATTCTCAGGGATTCACTTCAGAATTTTAGGCTCCCAATTGTCTTCAGAAAACATTTTTCATATATCCTCTAGAATAGTATTTTGCCACAGGAGAGGCTGATAGTTAAGCACAGGTACAAAATTAAAACTTTTTTTTAATGTGGCAAATATTTCCAGATATGGATGTTTTAAAATGGGGGTTATCAACCAGGGGTACACATACCCTTGGAGGTCCATGGACCAGTCTTAGGGGGTACATATGGGCAGGCAGGGACAGAGTGCTGCCGCCTCCCAGGAGCAGAGCTGGGCAGGATGAGGGCAGCAGCGCCCCTCTGCGGGGCAGGGAACCATTGCAGCCACTGCCACTATCACACACCAGCCCAGTGAGGTTCCCCGCCCTGTAGAGAGGTACTGCTACCCTCACACCAGTCTGAGCTTTCCTGCCCCACCCCAGCCCTGCTCCTGGGAGGCGGTGGCAGTGCTCTGCCCCCACCTGGCCACACACTGTCCCTGCCACCCTGCTCCACGTCGGGCTGCATAACACCCCTCCCACCCCCTGCTCGGCATCCAGCTGCATGCTGCTCCCTCCTTCCCCCCACTTGGCATCCAGCCGCCAGGGATACTTAGACAAAAAAAGTTAAAACCCCTGTTTTAAAACTTTAAAAAAATGTTAGACAGGCTGAGAAGGCTGGCTGTAAGAGAGTAAATCAGATGGCATCTGGAGTTCTCAGCCTTTCTTCACTTCAGGCGATATAGTTTCAAGTTTTAGTAAAGTATTTTCTCACAAACAACATGTACTTTTCCCTCAAAATACGCCCCCTCCCCCCCCCCCCGGGAAAAAAAGGGTGCATGTATTAAGTAGAGAAGGCAGACAGGGTTATTTGGGTAAATGTACTATCTTTAGTTAGACCAGCTGAATAGTTGGAAAAATTGTTCTCTGCAAGCTTTTAGGTACAAACACCTTTCTCCAGGCATAGGGAGAATCTGCTGATTAAGTAGAAAAACTGATTTTCTGCAAGGGGTTGGAAGCAACCTGGTTTGATTCCTGTCGTAGATTGCAAGAGCTGCAGTGTTACTGCTCAGGCAACTGGCAGTTGGCATAGTGGCTCATAGTTCTTTACAAATGTTAATGATGGCCTCTCCTTTTTTATGGTCTTGACTTCCACTAATCAAGCTAATCTTATGACACTTTTGCTATCTGCTAGCTACTCCTAGACTCTTTCACAGACTTTTTAACTCAGACTCTTTAACTGTTTAGCACATATTCTTAGTTTAGATCTTTTCAGAATCTTAGATCCACCCATGTAGGCTAGTCTTTAGCAGCAGCTAGGCATTCAGATTTAGCTAAGCAGGAAAGGAAGGGTGAGTCAGCTGAGGATTAGGCTCTGTCCCCACTATGCAGCCATAGCTCTGGAAAAATCCTTTTTTTCTTCATTCTGCCCTTCCAAAACGAAGTGTGCATCTTATTCTGGGGTGTCTCAAATGGGAGAAAAGACAGTACATAATTTGTACTAATACAGCTGACTAAACTCTTCCTGTCCGTGCACAAAGATCTTGATCGTGAGGATCTTTTAAAAAATTTTGTAATCAGCTACCTTCTATGTTCCTGATTATGAAAGTTTTTTGACATACTTATTTTTCCTCCTAGCAGAAGTCATGTTCCTTTTTTTGAAGGATCTCATAAGATCATACTAAATGGCTACTCACCATTTTGACTCAAATGTAAAGTGAGCCTTTTCCCCATTCAACATGGTAGGGGGAGCCCCTTGGATTCCCCTTCTTGGATTTAAGAACCAGGTGGGAGGGCAGGTGGCTGCTGCCATTCCAGTTCTGGCCATGGCCAGGGTTCAGGCTCAGGGTCAGAGCTGCAGCCTCTGTCCCCTGCCTATCCTGTGCTACCTGTGCCTCTTCCATACCTGGTCCCTCCTGCTGCCTTTCCCTCTTCCCTCCCCACAACCCCTAATGGCACTTACCCTCAGTCACAACTCCAGATCTGGTGCTGACTCTGGTCCTACTCCAGCTGGGGCAAAGAGTATATTGTGGTTCTGACCCCTGCCCAACTGGAGGGGAGGGGGAAGGCACCAGGGGAGGAAGTGGTTGGGGGGGGACAGGCAACAGCAGGGGGGAAGGTGTAGGAGGGCAAGGGACACAGGTCAAACTATTTGACACCCCACTCTCTGCCCCCTCTGCTGCTGCTTTTCTTCTTGCTGCTGCTTTCCCCACTGCAGTGGTGGGAGGAACAAATTTAAGATAACCCTCAATAATTAGGTGTTGTATATGAAAAATTGTAACAAATTTATAAATTTTATCTCAATAATGTGTAAATCTAATTTATAAATTTCCATATATAAATCTAATAATTGGGGTCATCTTAAATTCAAAGTTGTCTTGGATTTGGGTAAATATGGTATTGGACAAATTCTTAGAAGAAAGGGGCACGGGAGTTAAGGATACAACATCTGAATTTGAACTTCCTACACTTTAAATGCTGGAGGCTGCAAGAAAAAACCCTTGTCATACCCTGTTCACTCTCTCTTTCAGTATCCACTCTCTACCACTGTGTGACCCAGGATCCTGGGCAAGATGGACTTATGGTTTGACCTAGTAAATTGTAGTTCTTATGTTCTTATGATAACTTTTTCACATTTCATATCATTCTGTCCGTTTCTCTTCTCCTCTTGAGAAGCTCCATAACTTTGTTATAATTTTCCACTAGGGATAATAAAAACTTTAATGTTCCAATCACCTTCCTTCTAACTTTAGAAGAGGAAAAAATGTTATTCAGGGATTCAATAGGAACCTTATATTCTATGTTAAAAAATTATTCAATATAGGCTGTATTCAGTGACTATTTCAGACTGACATAGGATTTTTTCCATTTTTTAGCTTTTGTGAAACAACCTTTTGCTGTTCTGGCATTCACTTCAAATCTCTGTTAATATTGCCTAAATGTATTGACTCAGAGTGTGTATTGCAAGGCTTATCCATTTTCCCAAACTTTCGTTGAGGTGGTGTGTGAAGGGCTGGGAGGTGGTGGGAGGAAGAAGTTAAATTTTATTGGGTAATGAGTTTGGTTTAGCCAGGGATCTAGTTCTGTTTTTGATTTTCAGCTTTTGTGTATATCTTTTTGTGCAGGAAACTAGAGCTGTATGACATATATGTACTTTTATGAGAGTGTGAATTAATACATGAAAACAATTAACTTCCATTTGGGTCTCCTGATATACAGTGACCTCAGCTCAGTTGCACAGAGTACAAGTCAGCATAGACTTTGGCCCAGAATGTTTAAACTGCTTTTCCTCACTTCTTCTCTCCCCCCTCTCGTCCCCCGCCCCAATCTTGAATCTTCAGTGCATGCATAGTATGTTATTGCTATGTAGATATGGTAAGACTCTTAAAAATAAATCCTGTTTATAATACAGAAGTTTCAGGGTATAGATTTTTGAGGTTGCTTTTGATTTGATTTTTGTAATTACTGTCTAGTGTGCAGTATATTCACCCATCCACTTTACTTTTAGGTATCATTTTTCATCCTAAAGCACTTTCCAAGCTATAGTATATGCTTACAGTCACATTGACATACAGCCAGTCAATGCATTGTATGGTTCTTAACATACAATGCTCTATATAAACACAAGCGAATTAACTCAAGCAGGAAGAAATTCTAGTAAAAGCACTAGCTCAGATCCCTCTTTTAGTGCTATAGCAGGGACATAGACATTGGGAAGGCAGGGGACACAACTGCCACCATTTCCTCAGGGGCTGTTGATCACCCCCATTGTAAACCAGTGTTCCCACTAGTAGGCATATGTTCTTCTGCACTAGGGCACTGCTACCTCCATCTGGCCCACCTTTACATAGATGGAAGGACTGCCTCAGGCTTTTGCTCCACATCTATAAAAATCTACTATTGGGCATGTCATATAATATCTAGGGAGAGGTGATATGGAGTTTAGGATCTCATCTTAGAAAGACATGCAGTAAACTGTATATAATTTGATTCACATAGCATGGAATTATGAAGTGCTAGGTCAGCCCCACTGAGCTTTAAAACTGGGATTGCAGGGAGCCTAGGCATTTCAGAACTAGAGACTTAGCCCATAAACCTGATTTCTTCAACTGTATATAGAGTTCAGAAGGCTGAATAGACATGCTTCCCATCAAATTTTAGCTGTATTCTGGCTCCAGTTCTTCTCTCAATAGATGCAAGATAATATTTTAGTGTTTTCAGCCTAGGGAATAGCTCTACATTTTCACACTACGCTGGCAACCTGGATGGGAAGCCTTTCATCATATCTTTTTATTCAGTTTATTTATTTTAACCAGAGGAACTCTGTTTCTTCTATATCTTTCCTTGCTGCCAATCCTGAATACCCCACAGAATGAAAACAATAATTAACTGTGATAAAATGGACATCATTCCTACTCACGTGGAAAGTCTGTACACACCATGTGATGTCTAGTTTTCATTTTCCTTGAGAAGCTGAATGTGTCAGTGCAGAAGAAGCCATGTCTGCAGAGTGCTGGATGGGACAGATGGGGAGAGGTGTACACAGAAAAGCTTTGCTGCTTGGGGGTGTTCCAGCCCTATCCTCAGGATGACCTCTGTACCCTGCCACTCCTCCTCTCCATTGTCACAGAGTTGTGGGAAGAGTGGGGGGAGGGCAACTGCATCACAGATTTTTGCCTGTGTACACCCTTTAGAAATGTAAGCAAAAGATAAGAGCAGAGGAATGAAATCTCCCTGCTGGTCCAAGTTACATTTAAACAGCGCTCAATTACAGGTATTCTCCATGGAACTTCAAAGTGTTTTATAGTGCTGTGAGGAAGTTTTGCAGGAAGGCCTTAGGATGTTATTTGTAGGCAAAAGGAAAAGACAACAAATAAATTACTGGAAACATCAGGGTTTACATTGGGAGGGTTCTGTTGGCTTCCTGTAAGTGAAGCATGAATCATCAGATTTCTTTTAGGATGCTCACAGCTTCGTATGTCCAGTTTGAGGGCTTTAAACTGGGATGCCCATTTGCTACAAATAATCATTTGTTCTTTTAATTCAGTAATTTAATTGCTACTTGCATACTTTTGCCACTTTCTCCCACCCCCAGAAGGTTCCTTTGGAGACCTGACTTTCCTCTGCCACCTGCCTGTGCCTTTACTCTTCACTTATAGTAGCTTCACAGAGTCTGTGTCATGAAACTATCCCTTTAGCTAAGGAGAGCTGGATTCTGCTCCCTCAGGAACCATCAGTATTAGGAGAGTAGCTTGCTACAGAACAGTGTTGAATTGCCCCTTTCAGCCCTACTGGCAGACACACCTTTCCCTGTAGTGCTGTCAGTGCCAAAAAGAAGGAACCAGCCTGGTATTTGTGCTGAGATTAGCATAACATTTCTTTGAATTGTCACAAACCTAACCTGCTTATGCCTGGAACAGAATACTTTATGAACATGAAAAATTGCACGTTTTACGAAGTCTAATAAAGACTGAACTTGTTCTCTGGAGAGGCAAGAAAAAAAAGGGGAATTACAAAACTGATAACCAAAAGTTTTTTAAACAATCATGAGTCAATCTCCCCCTCCCAAATTATGTGATTTCCTTTATAAATTATTTTTTCTTCATCTGTGTTTTGATGTTTTTGGATCAACACATATGTGTTCAGAGAGGTGATTTTGGCCCCAGCTGCTGGACCTTTCACTTTCAGATCTGCACCCAGCTCTTTTACCTGCATCCAACATCCATATCAGCTCTGCCCCCTCCAGCCTCATCTTTGTTCCTTCCACAGTTCTCAATACCCAGTTCCCTCCCTACCTTGTTCTTTCCTTAGCCTGATGGAGCAGCTGCAGTAGAGTCTTCACCTGTATCCAGGTAGGGTGGGAGCAGCTTCAAGAGTGCATTATCTGTCACTTTTTCCCCTTCTCAGGCTGAGTGCTGGCAGGAGGGGGTGCAGAAAGGCTATTCCATTGCTCCCAAAATGGAAAGAGGAAGCAGTGCCATTTGGAGCTGCTGAGCATTTTCTGACACCCCTGCCACTTCTTCTTGTAAGAATCATGTCAGGTTGCCAAGAGGAGGGCGAAAAGAGCTTTGCGTGCTTCTTTTAGCATTTCCAATTGTTTGTTCTACCTCAAGAGGCAGGCAGGTTGGGCAGTCAGAAGGGTTTCCCTCCCACTCTCTCCCCTGGCAGCACAAAAATTTGCTAGAGGATTATTGGAGCTTCTCATGTCATTGAACAGCTGGCTCCAGCCCCAGCCAGAATTCCATTGCTCACTTGCAGAGAAAACCCCATAAAAGCTAGCAACACTGATATTGTATCTTTGTTTATTTTTTATGTTTTAGGAGTATTATGTTAATATGGACATGATGAATCCTAATGAACAATAATAGAAGGGGGGGAAATATAGGGTAAAAGGAAGCTTTCAGAACTGTACTATGCCAATTTCTGTTAATAGTCTGTGCCCAAAATCTTAAAGGCATTTTACCAGTGGCAAACAAAAAAGAGAGATGTATTATACTTTTTAAAACTGCAAACTCTTTTGAGTAGGGACAATGTTTTTATCTAGAACAGTGGTGTAGCCTTTTTGCTCTGCAGGCTGCAAGGGTGGTGCCTGGTCCCTCTGCGGACTGGATCCAACTGGTGGCCCTGAACTTGTGTGCCACAGGGCAGGCATGGTGGGCCCCAATCCAGCTATGCAGAGGGAAAGGGATGTGGCCCAGGCCTGATCTGGCTACATGAGGAAAGAGGGGGGCATGGGAAAGGACCATGAGCCAGTGTCAATCTGGCTGCACGGGGCTTTGGAATTTGGCAGGAGGGTAGAGGTGGTGATGTTAATTGCCACTGCTCCTTGCCACCAAATTGCTGACCTGTGGGGAACCCTGTGGGCTAGGTGCTATGGCTTCACTGGATGGATTTAGCCTGTAGGCTGGGGGTTGAGTTGACCATTTCTAGTCTAGGAAGTCCTTGCATCATTTAGGTGAGTGATCTATGTTTCAGTTATTCAAATACTTTAGTCACAAAAGACATAGAACTGTCTGTCTTTTATTCTCTTATCACTCAAAACAATCATGACCGGATTTTAATCAAACTTCCTCGTAAAAAAGATCATATCAAAGAATCTTTAGGAAGCTAAGAGCCTCGCAAAGCAAGGTTTTATATTGGAAACTGATTTGTATTTGTGGTAGTAATTCCCTTGTGCCAGCTGTAAGACTTTAGTAAAGCAGATATTTAAATCCCATTGAAGTCATTGGGAATTTCCCCATCTAATTAATTTTAAGGGTGTGTGTATGGTGCTTTGCTGCTTCAGGAGCCTGATCAGTATACACAGACTACTGAGGCCATCAAAATGATTCCCGTTGGCTTAAAACTTGGCATTGGATCAAGTCTGCAGTGCATCAGAGCAGGTTTATCTCAAACAAAGCCCATTTTTACACTGATGTTTACAATACTGTAAGCCCGTAGAACAATGTAGCATCTATGTTCTTTTTAAAATATATTTACTACATTGAAGCCAGTCATGCTTCCATTATTTATGTGAAAAAATCTATTGACTACTGTTGGTCTACTTGCATGCAATTAAGATTTGTACCTTAGGCTTTAGAATACTTCAGTAATAATAACCAATCTAAGAATGATTTAAATGGGTTTTTACAATGTTACAGGTTTACAGTATGTGAAATAAAGATTTAGAAATTGCTATACAAATAGTGCAACCTTAGGCTAATTATTTGATATCAAATGATAGCTAAGAGTCCTGGTGCCATTTTAATACATGGTAGCTATAACCTTTTTAATTTATTGTATGAATTTTTGGAAAAAGAATCATGGGGTACCCTAACTAATTTGAATGTTCCAAGTTGTAATTGATTCAGGCAAATTTTTTAACGTTTGAGAGACAGTCTAATTTTAATAAAATAATAGCATTTTTTCAGTGTTAGTATGATACATTTCTGGTGGATTTTTTTGCCCTTTTTATTCGTAACTCAGTTAATCAAAATAAGAGTATTTTTGTCTTTCACAAGTGGTGTTCTTAATTTGATTATAATTAATTATATTCACTGAATGATCCTGATAATATTTTTAAAAGCTTCTTATTATATCATTTACTTTCATTTTTATTCCTTTTTCACTGTTCTCCACACTACATTTTTCCAAGCACTTAACTTAAAGGAACAATGACTTGTTTTGTTCAAAGCATTTAATTATATTTTACAATATTTTAAATTGCTTCTTAAAGTTAGGGTTGAAATGTTCTGCTTGTTGGCAACGTGGTTCATGAGCTGCTCCCAGCAGGCTTTAGTCTATCTCTAGCAAGCTTGTCCAATATAGTTTTGTTTTTCTATCTCAATCCCTGGAAATCACATAGATGGTCAGGCTTTGAACAAAGAATGTCCATTATCCAAACTCATCAGTCAGCTGTAGAAGTAAATTCTGTGTTGACTTATCCAGTACGTATAAGATGAATAAAGACAAAGTGGTAGAGACTTTCTCCAATAGGTAAGAGATATAGCAAAAGCCATAGAAGTCAGTGAGACACATGCTTCTAAATTCCTTGCCCACTTCAAAAAATCTTTCCTTCGTTTTAACTGATATTCTTAAACATACAGATCTATCTAGTATCTAGAGAAAAAAAATCTTTTGACTTGTGCTCTAAATCCTTTGCTCTAAATCCTTATCCTCTTTTGAAAATCTCTGCCTGTGTCTTCTCTATCATTCTGAATTATCCAACAGTTTAAACCTGGACCTATAATGTGTTATTTACCTTTATTTAGCTGGACCTGTAATTTTAATTATAATTATTGTTATTTTCTAATTTTTGGGATGTAGAAGGTTTAATTGAGAATGGAATTACCACAGAAAGGAGAATGGCTTATGGCAAATAATACTGCTGTACAAAGAACATCATATGAAAACAAATATTAATAAGGATATGTAAGGGCAACTGAGTTCTAAATTAGCTTGTTTTCTCTCTTGTAGAAACCTCACCTTGAAATGTGAAAAATTATCTGCAGAGGAGTTTAGTAGCTAAATACTGGAACAACAGCTGATTTTTGGTTTGTTTCTTCCAACATGACCAATCCCCAGTAAGTACCATTTCAGATGCTTTTATAAATGTAATGAGTCAAATCCTAATGTGAAAAACTTCCATGGTGCTAAAGTGTGATGCCAAGGAGGTTGTGTCAGTATTGCTGGGAAGATAATTTAACCCTTTGAGTAAGGGTTGAAAAAATGGGTCAGTTGTCTGCAAACCCCGATTAGCAGGGATCCTGGTTTTCCTGGTTAAAAAAAAAATCACAAATTCCCTGAAAAATCGCAGATTCTCTAAAAAACCCCCAAAATCTGTGATTAAAATTAAAGGCCCCTCCAGCCCTGCTGGTGCCCCACAGTCCCTGTCCTCCCCACAGGCCTTCTCATGCTCCTCACTCCCAACCCACAGCCCTACTGGTGCCCCACTACCCCACCCCCCAGACGAGGCACCCACGGCCCCGTCCCACTCTCTGCTGGGGCCCTGCAGCCTGAAGCCTTGGTCCCCAAGTCCCATGCACTGCCCAGCTGGGCAACAACCCCAGCCCCAGCCTTGCCCAACTCCCTCCCTCCTTATGGGGGCCTCAATCCCCCACCTCCCCTTACCTGCGGGAGCTGCTCTCCAGGCTGCTTGGCAGCCACATGCATGTACGTGCACATGACACCCCCTGTCTGACCACCCTCTAGTTTCAGCCTGCAAGCGGCTGGGTGCCGTGGGAGGAGTACCATCAGGAAGGGGGTGCCATGTGCACGTGCACACACACACATGCACATGGCAGCTGGGCAGCATGAGAGCAGCTCCCACAGCTACACGCAGGTAAGTCTTGGTGTGGGGGGATTGAGGCCCCCATAGTGAGGGTGGGAGGGAGTTGGGCAGGGCTGAGGTTACTGTGGTTACTGAGCATTTAATTTAGTACTTGTATAATCAAATATTAAATAAATATGCAATAAGCAGAGTTACTGTCCAGTAGCATCAGCAAATGCCTTTTTAGTGATGCTACTGCACAGTAGCCTAATAATACTGGGCAGTTGGGGTGTGCAAAATGAGCCATATTCAATTTGGATTTGGCCTGATTTGGGGGACAGTGATTCGATTAGTTGATTCAGATCACTGTCCTGATTCGATTCAGCAAAATCCGAATCTGAAGATTTGATGCTGATTTGGAGAATCAGTGATTTGGCCATAGACAGTTTTTTCTACAAACCTCGTGGCTCTTGAATGCTGTGATGGTAGGGCAGATGCAGCATCCCACAGGAGCGCAGGGGGGCACCCACATGCTCAGCAGTGAACCTGGAAGTGGACCAGAAGTACTTCCAGGTTCACTGCCGAGCACACAGGGGGATCCAGCCCCATGCCCCCCTGGCTTGCCAGTCAGCCTTAGAGGGACCCTGGGTGCCCCCCAGACCCAGGAGGCACCAGTCACCAAGTCAGGGGGAGGGGTGGGTCTGCCTGGTACCTTGAGGTATGTAGAAAAACCATAGAAAGCTGTGTCTATGTCCAAATTGTCAAATCTCTACAAATTGATTTGGAGGGTTCCAACTTGATTTGGAAAAATTAAAGGGCCTCCTAATTTGATTTGTATTCGGCGATTCGGCTGCTGAATTGGGCTGAATCTCTGCTGAATTTTATCAGCAACTGAAGCTTCGCACAGCCCTACTGGGCAGTAGTGTATTAACAATGTTTGTACTGCAATGAGCTGCTGTGCAGTATTATTAGGCTACTGTGTAGTCAGTGTCTTGTGTAGACATGGCCAGAGTAAGTCAAATGGAAAGAAGACATGATTGCTGAAAATGGAAAGAATCCATTCCTGCTAGTACTTAACTTGCAATCCCTCTTCTAAGAAAGCTACTTCTCTAACAAATAGTATAGTATATCATCCAGTTAGTGGAAAGATATTGCCAAGTAACTGGTAATATCTTAGAGGTGCAGAGTTATAAAATAAGTAATTGGCAATATCTTGCTTTCCTCTAAGTAAGTGTTATAATAGAAGTAAAATATAGGTGTGGAGTTCCCATTGATTTTACTTGGGGTAAAGGAAAATATATACCCAGTTTTTTATAAGTGCCCCATATATGTTTAGGTGGGAAGAAATTGACCAGGCTTCTTTTGAGAGAGAGAGAGAAAGAGATAATATTTTTTCCCTTGTTCTTCCTTTATCGTTTTCCCTGAAGGTCAAATAATATGCCATTCTTTTTTTCTAATTGGGTATGGCTAGAGATGTCTATCTTTTTAAAACAATTTTTTGACTTGACAAGACCTAGTAAAGGGAAGATATAATTTATATATTAATTAACATTGATTTCTCTACTAGTCAGTAGAAAACGTAACCATTGATCACTGACCTAAGCTCAGAAAGGTGAGTTTTTAATTGATGTAGATACATGCATTCTTTGCATTGATTGCTGTACTGTTCTGAAGGTGTACCTTGCTATACAGTTCATAATTTGTTTTTCAGTATGTTTGCATTAATGTATCAGTTCATGTTTTTTGTTCACGAACAACTTCAGCCCCTCTGAGTTACATTTTTTGTCTTTTTGTGATTGTGAAGTTTCTGTTAACTTCATTGACAAGACATGGTAGATTTTGGCCTCACATAACACTTTTCCATAGGAATTGTCAAAAATTATGTCTGTAAACTAGCAATGAAGCTTTGTTGTACGTACATTTTTAGTGTTGCTACTTGTGGAAGCTTCCTGTTCCTCAGTGCTTATGTTTTTGTATTTGCTTATTTATTTTTAGGCCTGCAATAGAAGGTGGAATTTCAGAAGTTGAGATCATCTCGCAACAAGTAGAAGAGGAGACCAAAAGTATAGCTCCTGTGCAACTTGTTAACTTTGCTTATCGAGATTTACCACTAGCTGCACTTGATCTATCTGTGGCAGGGTCCCAGCTCTTATCAAATTTGGATGAGGAGTACCAAAGAGAAGGGTAAGTGCAAAGTATGTAAATGTTACTTACAGATATATCTGAAAGGTTTTTTATGGCTTACATAACAGAAAATCATGTGCTAGAGAAGGGCAGCTAAAGCTTTATTGAAGTCCTTTACAGAAGCAGTAATAGAATACACTCTGAGAGCCACTCTTATTAAAGCATCTGAAGCATCATGTGTATCAGTATCCCTTCACTGGTGGTGGGGATGCTTTAACTAAAGCTAGTTAAGCAAGCTTTAGTTAAAGCACCCCCAATGCCATTTCTCAGTGCAGGGATGCTGATACACGTGATGCTGGAGTCCGCTGCAGCGTGGTAATTACTAGGGCTGTGGGAAGCTTCAGTCCCTGATTTGATTCGGCAGAGATTCAGCCCGATTCAGTGGCCGAATCTCCAAATCCGAATCTAATCAGAGGACCCTTTAATTTTTCCAAATCAAATCAAAACCCTCCGAATCAATTCGGAGGGTTTCGGACATAGAGACAGCTTTAAATGTTTTTTCTACATACCTCTAGGTAGCAGGGGCTCGTGAATGCTGCGATGCTGGGGCGCATGGAGCCTCCCACAGAAGCATGGGGGGCTCCCCAGCGTGCTCAGCAGCAGACCTGGAAGGTGACCAGAAGCACTTCCGGTCCACTTCCAGGTCCATAGATTTCATAGATTTCATAGACATCAGGGCTGGAAGGGACCTCGGGAGATCATCGAGTCCAGCCCCCTGCCCAAAGGGCAGGAAG
>NW_017728911.1:6925494-6959945 GCF_001723895.1 Crocodylus porosus | reverse complement strand
CTTCCTTGAGAAGCAACCACTCTTCTTGAACTCCCATCTCCCCGGGGGCCCCCCTGCAGCCCTTCAGCTCAGCGACTGGTGCCTCCTGGGTCTGCAGACTCTCTGGCAGACCCTGAAGTGGACTGGAAGTACTTCTGGTCTACTTCTGGGTTCACCGCTGAGCACGTGGAGGGCCCTCCCATGCTCCATCTGCCCCAGCATCTCAGCATTCACGAGCCGCACCAGTACTTCAAGGTATGTAGAAAAAACATTTAAAGCTGTGTCTGTGGCAAAATCGCGGATTCTGCAAATCGCCATCAAATCTTCAGATTCAGCTGAATTGCACCAGGGACAATGTCCCTGATTTGGGCCAAATCCAGGTCGAAGAGAGCCCGCTTTGCACACCCCTAGTCATTACCACAGTCCAGCAGACTTGATTAATCAAGTCTGCTCTGACATGCTATAATTACAATGTATTGGCGCAGCCTTGCTGCCCGTGTATATTTGCCCAAAGTGATTTGGGGCCGCCATTTAAATACAGCGCATGCTAGAAATTTGCTGTCAGAGAGAGAACCCTGAATTAAATTTCTGACTTCAGACCCAGGCCCCTAAAATAGGCAAACAGGCCACTCCAAAAGGTTTTAGAAAAGCACTTTGGGCCAGGGTGAGACAAAAGGGTCAGTGGCTGTGATTTGTCCATGTTTTTGTATATTTCCAGACCTGATGATAACAACTGCACTGCAATTTCTTGTTGCTAGCACAGAAGAATTTGTTCCAGGTTCGTTGTTGTATAAGCCCATTGCCAGTCAGAATACATATGTAAGAAAGCATTTTCTGAAAGAACATGTTCCAGTCCTGCCCATATTTACACGTAGAGTTCAAATAAGGCATATTATATTTGTTGGAAAATATATTTGGAAATGAAAGAATTTATAAAACTTACTAAACATACTTTTAATCATGAGATCAAAAAAATTAATATTAAATAAATCAATATGAGAACTGCAATGCATTCTACTTGAATAAATAGTTGTTTGTAAGTACTTACTTTTTAACAATGTACTGCCTCTAAAGACAGATGTTACCTGCGCTGAGTAAATCCACATAGAAAGTTCTTAGACACACATGCAACATCTGTTAGGCCCATTTTGGCCTGTTGACTTCAATAAGGAACAGTTAGAAAATAAAAATTACAGTTACGTAAAAAAAAATTGATACTGACTGAATAAACCAAAGTTAATTGCATATTTGTTACAAACCAAAGTATATTATTGTACAGTTGTTGCACAGTGACTCACTTGGAAAGTGACTCCCTCAAAATATGAATCTCTATAAGAATAATGTTACCTGTGATAAGGGAAATAATAGCATCAGATTATATAGGCACCATTGTTCATTTCTGTTCCACTGTGTCACATCAAATGTATATAGCTCCTCATACAGTAAGATCTATGTCAGAACACTTCATGATAACTCATCCTGAGTCTTCAAAATGAAGCCTTAAAGGGACTTTTATAAGCCTCATACTATTACCAGTTAAATGTGTTTTAACCTACACTTTGAAATCATCAATGAAACATGTTTAATTTTCATTCTGCAGGTATTCCATGTTGCAGTTATGAAACAGAATTGGGCTTGGGGTAGGGGGGACTCTTGCCATTAATTTAATTCCAAATCTGCAGTTCTGTTGCAATGGCAACTTTTAGCTTGCTTGCAGCTTGGACATTGAACCAGCCCTAGTTCTCACCTGGGGGAATCCCATGCTGCCTGAAATTCCTTTCAGTTTTCTTTTCCTCCACAGTGGTCAGCAGCTCAGCCAAACCTCTTTGCTGCAAAGCTCTTTTAAGAAGAAATCCAAACCTGACTTCAGATTTCTGTTTGACATTTGGGCCTAATATTTTGCTGCTGTGTCTTGAGGTAGCATTTGCCTTCTAGAGAGACTGTTTTCACTGTAGTTCCCTTTCTGCTTCTGAGGCATTTGCAGTGGTCAGTGCCCCTGGAGGCTTCAGGAAAAGTAGGCTATGTCTGTTGCTTCACCTTCTTCCTTAGTTCTGTTGTCAGAGCGTAGTTTTCTTCTTACAGCCCAAACTGGGTATGGTTGCCTTAGTCTCCCCTTCCCTATAGAGGAGGGGAAGTAGGCAGGGTTGGAATAATGGGCTGTAGAGGCAAATAGCTCTTCCTACTCTGACTTCATTCAAGGCATAACATCAGAAGAATCATGCACCAAATGGAAGAGCATGCTGAAAGTCCCTATAGGATGCACCAGCAGCCGTGCACCTGACTGCAGAGCCCACTCCCTCACCTGCTCCCGTTCCCTTCAATCTGCAAATAAAAGGGTTCAGGAGACAGCATAGCCAGAGAGTACATCAGGGTGCCTTTGGGCCCATGTCCCTCAGTTTGAGAAGACACCTTTACAGCAGATGTTCTAGTCTTCCTTATTGATATATCCAGCTGATACCTCCAGGGAAAGCACAGATCCATATGGCTCATGTTGATTCCATGCACAAAAGATAAGAGGTAGTGAGTAGCAATGATACTGCTTGTGTTTTTCTGGCTGAGATGTCTTTGGACCTCCTGATGACTCAATATCATAGAGATTATTTAAAAGCAAGTCCCCATCCACTATTAGGCAGGTTCAAAACAGGTACCTGATTAAATTATTCTCGTTATTGTAAACTACAAAAAGAAATTAGGAACTAGAACTTTTTCTGCTGAGTGCTGCGAAGTCCATATTTAACTGCCATTCTAAGCAAGTGAAACATGACCTAGAGTTTCTCCAAGAGAGCTGGTTTGCAAGTCCAAGCAAATGTTCACATCTCTGCATGTTATCAGTCTAAGAGTGATTGCCTGTCGAAAGCAAATATGACGCAGAATAGTCACAGCAGAGATGATCACCTACCAACAGTCAATGTAGGGCTGGTGAAAGAACAGCTAGAGAGGCTAGATATCTATTAGGGCTGTGCAAAACAGCATCATGCCGCTTCGACTTCCATTTCAATGTTTTGACGGCACAGTTTTCCTTTCAAGTTTCATTTAGTTTTGAAAGCACTGTTCCGTTTCCTGGGGTGGGGGTGAGTCCCCACAACAGTTGATTTGCCCTGGGCCGCTCACCCTTCTCCAATCAGCTCTGGTGCAGAGCCCAGAGCAAATCAGCCTGTGCGGGGACCCCTGCCTCTCATCACTGGGCTGCTTCAAAATTTAAAACATTTCAAAAGTTTCATTTCAAGGCTCTTTTGAAGCCCTTTGTTTTGTTTTGATTTTACTGTTTCGAACTCAAAACAAGTTGAAACAGTGTTGAAATGAAACAGCCGGCGAAGCTTCACACAGCCCTGATACCTATAAGTCAGTGGGACCAGATGAACTGCATCTGAGAGTGCTGAGCAAACTAGCTGAAGTCCTTGCATGACCGCTGGTGTACTTCTTTGGAATTCGTGGCACTCAGGAGGGGTCCCGGAAGACTGAAAGAGGGCTACTGTTGTGCCCATCTTCAAGAAGGGAAGGAAAGAGGACCCAGGGAACTACAGTCAGATCAGCATGACCTCAATCTCAGGAAATTATGGGGGTCATAACTGACCATAAAATGAATATGAGCCACCAGTGTTATGCTACAGTTAGCAGAACAAACAATATGCTGGCATGCATCAACCGATGCATCTCAAGGAAAAATAAGGAAGTTATTCTCCCACTGTACTTGGCATTGGTGAAGCCACAGCTGGAGTACTACATCCAGTTCTGGGTGCCACACTTCAAGGAGGATGTGGAAAAGCTTGAGAGAGTCCAGAGAAGAAGCCACTCGTATGATCAGAGGCCTGAAGACCAAGCCATACAAGGACAGACTGGCAGATAGAGGACTGTTTAGCCTAGAAAAGAGAAGACTTCAGGGGGGATTTGGTGGCAGCTTACAAATATATCAGGAGGGCATCAAGGCCTAGGTGAACAATTATTCACCAAAGCACCCCAGGGGAAAACCAGGAACAACAATCATAAACTCCTAGAAGGAGGTTTTAGAGTGGATATAAGGAAAAATTTCTTTACAGCTTGTGTGACCACACTCTGGAATAGACTCCTAGTGGGGGTGGTGCAGGCATCTACCCTGGAAAACTTCAAAAGGAGACTGGATGCACACCTTGCTGGGGTTGTTTGACCCTAGCAGTCTTTCCTTCCTAGAGCAGGGGGGCTGGACCCGATGATCTCACAAGGTCTCGTCCAAACCTAAACTTGTGTGAATCTGTGAATCAGCATAGGAAGCTAGGGCTGGAAGTGACTTAAGGAGGTCATCCAGTCCACCCTCCTGCTCAAGGGGATCATCCCTGACAAAATCATGTCAGTCAACTGTCTCTCTAACCTGCTTTTAAAAATTTCCTGGAATGGGGTTTCTGCAACTTTTCTAGATAGCCTATTCCAACGTTTAACTACCTTCATGGTCAGAAAGTTCTACCTAATCTCCAACCTAAATTTCCTCTGCTGCAGTTTGAGGCCATTGCTCCTAATATTCTTCCCTGCAACCACAGGGAAAAGTCTATCTCTCTTATTTATAATCACCCTTCAGGTATTTGAAAATAGTTGTCAAATTCCCCATCTTCTCTTCCCCAGACTATAGCCCTAGTCCTTTCCATGTCCAGTATGGGAATGATCAGCTCATGCCAAGAAAATAGACCTAGTTATAAACAATAGCTGTTGTGAAATAACAGGATGTCTAAAGCCAACACCAAAAGATAGCCTATACTAACTGGTTGGCATTGCACCACCTGATATCAGAAGAAAGGTAGTGAGCCAAAAAGATCACGGCAGATGGAAGACTCCAGGCATTCACACAGTGGTCGCACAGAAGTAACTAAATGGCTTAAAACATGAAAGAGTTTTGTGACCAATGTTGCACTGTTGGACACAATCAGTGCTGGTATGGCATGAATGAGGTTATGGAAGGAAAGATTATGTGCAATTAGGTGCTCTGAAATGAACCTTGAACTCCAGGAGGACCTTCCAAGAGGGATGGATTTAAATTGGCCAACATAGTGATGCCTAAATTGCCTGAGCATGCAAACTGGAAGATCAAAAATAAACATGATCAAATGGGGCAACTCTAATTACATGAATATGTGCAAGTACGGTGAAGTATAGACTATGGAGCACATGCTTGTTTGCTGACTCCTTGGTGTGACCTGTATAAAGGCAGACCTTGCTGCAGCAATGGAAAGTCATCACTTGTGCACAATTCTGGAAAAAATAACTAATTTATCACAAAGACACAAAAAGAAGTTCCAGCCCTAGCTTCCTATGCTGAAGCCTTTCCTCATAAGTCATGTTTCCGAGCCCTCTACTCATTTTTTTTTTCAATCTTTCTGGACGCTTTCCAATTTGTCTATGTTTGTCTTGAAGTGTGGGGCCCAAAACTGGCCTCACCAGTGCTGAGTAGAGCACAATAATCCTTGTTTTGCAAGAAATGCTTCTGTTCAGGGCTGGATACAGACAAGATGCAGTGATGCATTTGGACCCCCTTTTCAGACCACACTACAAGAGCAACAGCCAGAGACATTTTTAAGTCCCTGAAGCAGGTAAGAACCTTTTACCCCTCCCCTCCACCCTATCTCAGCACTCCCTCTTCTTTTCTGCACTCAGTGGTGCATCGCCTCCCCTCCCATTCTTCCCCTTCTCCACTTGCCTCTGCTGCTGTCCCTGGTTGATCTGGGGGTGGGGTGGGGTCCAGAGCTGCTCCTGCCCCACTCCAGCCAGCTGTGCAGGGAGCCAGGCTCAGCTGAGGATGGAAGCAGCAGTGGCAGTGGGAAGGTCACACCCGCACCCCCTGAGCTTGCTCTTGAGCTGGTAGGAAACATCTGAGGGGTTGTGCAGAGAGGAGAAACCTGCTGCTACCCCCACATCAGCCAGGGCCAGTGGGGACAGCAACAGCAGTGGGTAGGCACAGGGAGGATGGGAAGGGGAGGGGTGCTGAGAACGACATAGAGGTTGGGATTCTTACCTGCCTTGAGGACTTAAAGTCTGTGGCTACTGCTTCCATGGTGTGGTCTGTCCTTGGGGGTGGAGGTTTGGGGGGAAGCTGGAAGAGGGAAATGCAGCCACCCTTGCAGCACTGGTCGTTACTCTGACACCCTCCTTTTACAAAATCCTGTATCTGACCATGCTTCTGTTAATACAACCCAGTATGTTGTTGGGATTGTTTGCAACAGAACCACATGTTGGTTCATACTCAGCTGATGGTCAAGAACAAGGAAGTTTTGTAAAAAAACAAGAACCAACATTAAATGATGCCTTAGAGGAACAACCCTTATTTCACTCCTGCTATGCCATACAGCATCATCTTGAAACCTCGTTTTGCTCCTTATAGCTCTACTCAGATTGAATCCCTGCAGAAGATGACATTTTACTTCCTATCCTTCGAAGTAGACATCCTGATAGTTGTTATTTCCTGTCAAATAAGTTTTGAAAATGGGAGCTTTCTTGAGTGAGATATGTATAGTGCTTCAGGCTTCAGGGCTGTCATGGCATGGCATTCATTACTAAAGTCAAGTCAAATTTTGGTCTTCTGGAGCAGTGTTTCTCAACCAATGGGTTGTTACCCAAAAGTGGGTTCCAAGAATATATGAAAGGGCCACAAACATACTTTAAAAATGGATCAACCAACTTTAAAAATGGATTATCCTTTCAAGGATAAAAATGGGGGAAATTGTGGCTTTTCCCTTGTAGACTGTCAAGAGTTCCAACTGCAGTGGGCTGCTTGGGGCCCCCCATGCTCCACATACCACTCCTCTAACCCAGACACACATCCCGTGCCCCACACACTGAGGGCAGGTGGCAGCAGGTTGGGAGTGAGGCGCTCTAAGTTGGGACTGGCCATTGATGTTTACAAATGGGTCCCAGTACAAAAAAGGTTGAGAACCACTGTTTTGGAGTACTAACAGTTCCAGGGAAGAGTTGTGTCTCTTGTCTTGATATTTGCTAGATGGCTACAATGCCATCGCTACATAATTTCACCGAAATTTAAAGTACTGGTCATCTGGTCCTTAGTGAATCATGTTTTGACAAAATATTTCTTCACACTTCAGAGTTAAAGAAAAATGGAAGAATCTATTATATCCCCATTTGGATCCCCTTATTAAAAAGGTCGGAGTGATGATGTAGCTGTGATTTACATCAGGAAATATATGAAAGGAAGTTAGTTTTTGGTGATATCTTTTATTGGACCAGCTGTATAGTTGGGAGGGATGTTATACAGGGTTTCAGGCAGATTTCCCTTCAAGTCAACTCTAAATCCTTGCCTTATTTAAAAAAAAAATTCTTGCTCTTCACCCTTGAGGTGCGATACTATGAAAATCCATTTGTTATACATCTGTGGACTTTAGCATGATAAAAAACAAAAAAAATCATCCATGGTCACCTGAAAACTTCCTCTCATTGAGTAATGAGGCCCACAGATCAGATCTATATTGAAGGCAAACAAATTTTTCAAAATAAGGATGGCAGCTGACATTCCAGAGGTTTGGATTTTTCCTGCTACAGATCATTCTTGTGCTCAGCAGAACAAAACTTTTTTTATCCTCTTAAGATATATTTATAAATAAGAAGAGTACAGGTGACTTCCTCTGGCTGTAGAAGTTTTCTTACCTGGAGGGAACCTCAGAAAGCAGAACATTTCCCATATGCCAATAACTGTTTGATCTGGCATCAACCTTCCTAAGGTACAGTTAAGTAGCAGCAGCAACTGTAATATGTACCTTATTACTGTGTACCTAATTACTAAAAAAAGCGATATTCTCAGGTAAACACAGTTAAATTTTCCTATAACTAAAACCTTTGTACTCCTCTAGTAGTACAAAGCAATATGTGATCAAGGTAGACACTAGGAGCTTTGTGATTGTAAAAAAGGCTCACTCTAAAAATGTTCTTCAAGTAGTAAAAAAAAAACCCTTGATAAATACTTCTGCGTTTGTTGTCACAGATCAGGAACTCTTTCACACAGAGTGAATACAGAAAAATCAACCCTCAGTACTACTGTTAGGCTTTCATTAGTATTACTGGAAATTCTGCACTAGATTTGAGAAAAAAGGTGGATAAGAATCTAAATTTTTATTTTGTGGGAACCAGCCAACCAGAAATCATGAGAGATTTAAAAAGAACAAGTTGAAGTTAGCTTCTGTTGTCATTCATAGTTTTATGATTTTAAGCTAATTTAAAAAAAAATGTTCTGTCCTTTATTGCTAGAACACCACAAATAATGGAAAAACGAGTGGGGAAATTAACTTTATAGGGACAATCTTAAATGCATACAATAAACAAAAGAGGGAAAGACTTTTCCCCTAAACTCTTAAAGTTATTCTTTGCTTATTTTCAGTATCACTTAAATTAAAAATGTTTGGACAAAAATGTGAAAGTTTTACATGGTGGGGAGGAGGGAAGCTGTAGTGTAACTAATAGAAAGAGAACCTGACTTTTCTTTGCCAAGTACACTTTTTCCTGAACCTAGATGATTTTAAATGTGCTGAGATTTGCCTTAGTCTAGGCTAGGTAGAAAATAAAGTATAGAACATATGAAGCAAGAAGGATGAGACACGAGAGAGAAGGGAAGTAGAGAAAAGAGCAACACAATAGGAAAAGATGGACATAGATATATTGCAAAGAGGAAGTTGACTCGTATACAAATAAATATCTTTCAATGCTTTTCATTTTCAAATCACTCACAAATGTTGTTTATGAATGTGACAGTCCTCCTATGCGAAAGTTGAATATCACTCTGTTTTAGAAATAAAGAAACCGAGGTGGGGAATTGAAGTCCAGTGTATGATTTACAAAGCAAAGTTTGATTTTAGTTAGTTAGTTAGTTTTGGTGCCTTAACTTTTAGGTAATCAGTTTTGGTAACCTTCTTTAGAAGCAAAATTGGGGCCCTAGAGATGTTGAATACATACTTTACTTTGTCAATGGTACATTGATTTTAACAGTGCAGAATCAAGCCTTTCATGGCCAAAGCTGGTAACCTGCCTCATGCCAGGTATGTGTATTTAGAGTATTTTTTAAAATTTAAACAGTAAACAAACCTCTTTTTGGGTAGCTTTTGGTTGTTTTTTGTTTTCCTGGGTTTATCTTAATGATCTCTCTTCTTTCTATTCAATGTTTTTGGCTATCTTCTCCAGACATGAGGTATAGAATTATGGTAAGACTGTGTCTCTGTGTTGCTTCACTTTCCTTGTCCCAATTAAATGTCAACATATATTTATGTAGATGTGGTTCAGGAGCATACACTTGAATATACCAGTCTTTGCATAATTCCAACATTGCTTCTTTTTCCAGTTAATTAGTGTCCTTAGTCTATAAAAGCTGTACAAAATGGCTTTTATAATTCAACTGTGACCTGATTTCATTGTATGTGACCCGTGGAAGCACCACTCTTAATTTCACCTCTGCTCAAAAAGTAATATAGTCAGTGGATACATCTACACATGCTATTAATGCAATGCAATAAACTCCACAGCTGTTTCAGCCAGAGTCAGTTGCTCCCAGGCTGAGCATCTGCACATGTGCCCAGAACAGCAGCAGTTTGAGCCAAGGCAGAGCAGCCCTGGGCTGGGAGCAGGCTTCAGGGGTCAACCCTGGGCTCCCAGTGGTGGTATCAGGCGGCAGAGAAGCTGGCTGGAACACAAGAGTACTAAAGTGAGGAGCCGCATGGCATCCAGCCCCTATACTTTAGCGCCCTCATAGCCCAGCCAGCCCCTGTCACCATCTACACACGCATTCAGCGCACTTATTTACTCTACTGTAAAATAGTATTGCCCTCAACAGTATTATGTTATGGCAGAGTTAGTTAATTCACTGCACCCTAATACCAGCACATGTATAGACAATGATGCTTTACTGCAGAGCTAATTAGTCAATTCTGCAGTAAAACACACATGTAGATGCATCCAGTGAGTAAAATACTGGCCCTGCTGAAGTCAGTAAGAGTTTTACTGTTGGCTCCAATGGAGCCAGGCTTTCACCTAGGAGATCATTTTATGATGAGCTGACATGGATTACGTGGATGGGTCCTTCATGTTTTTCATTTTATCTATTCCACTCCTATACCCATTGAGCTTGGTGATACCTTTCGTTGAACCTCTTTTTCACTATCTTGTGATGGATCAAAGAAAGCGACCCCATGTTCTGTTCATTTGACCATTGTCATGCTTTTAGTGTCTGTTTATTTACTTTTGATTTGTAATAAATGAGTGGTGTTCTGAAGTAAAACAGCCTCTTATTTTTCCAAGATATCCAGTAGCATACTATGCAGCTCTTCCTAGGACTTCTATAATCAGCAGGGATCCTGGTTTTCCCTGATTTAAAAAATAGCAAATTCTCTGATTAAAACCCCAGAATCTGTCATTAAAATGAAAGGCCACTCTCTCTCTCTCTCTGTGTGTGTGTGTGTGTGTGTGTGTGTGAGTTGAACATGTTTTCTTGATATAGTTACAATTTTAAAGCAATTTGGAAGCCTACCAGTGCCTCAATCACTATTATAAAATACATTCTAAATATCTATACATTCTGGAATTTGATTTTGAGTTTTTTATCATTGAACATCAGTCCAGGCTCCTCACTCCCAAGCCACAGCCCCCCAGCCATGCTGGTGCCCCTCACTTCCCAGCAGGAAGCCAGCCCCACCCCTTGTCCCCCTGGGCATACTGCCTGCAGGCCCATTCCACTCCCTGCCAGGGCCCTGCAGCCATGCATTCCAGCCCCAGATCCGAAGACCCACACATCCCCTGGCTGGGTAGCAGCCCCAGACCTGCCCAACTCACTCCCTCTCTCCTTATGGGGGCCTCAATTCCCTCGACCCTCTCTCCCCCTCAGACTTACCTGCCGGAGCTGCTTTCCAGACTGTCTGGTGGCCATGTACATATACATGCATATGACACCCCCTGCCTGACCACCCTCCTTCCCTCCCCTCCAGCCCCTTGCAGGCTGGAACTCTGCCAGCCTGCAGAGAGGTCTTTACAAAAGTGCAAAATCTATGAGTTCGTCCCTTAAAATGGAAAATCTGTGTTTTCCTTTAGTAAAGGGAAACATCCGCATTTTTATCCATTTTTCCATGGGAAACAGAAAACCTGGATCCTTGATAATCAGTAAAATTTTGGTTAAATTTCACATACATGCAAAGAAAGCAGTAACAAGATCTGACGTACTGTACTATTTATTACAAACACTACGTAAGCCCCACTCTTGCATATACTAATACACACACGACATAATGTTAGAGTACATAAAAGTTTTAAAACATTCATAAATGTTGCACCAAATTGATAGTGAGATTTCCTGGAAGATGTCATAGAGTAATTGTGCAAATACTATCTATTGCTACTAAATGTTATTTCTTTGTTTTTTTGTAGTGTTGTGGTTTTTATATTGGTTGTCTTGAGATGGTCATCATTGCTATTCTATTTGTCTTTTGTTTTTTTTGTCTTATAGTAGATTGAAACATTTTGTTTTCAAACATTATACTGCTGCTTTATCTCCATTTTGATTTAGTGGTGTTATTTCGTTATAATTTATTTGTAAAACACCAATGGTCTGAGATTTGTTCCTTCACATCTTGTGTTTACAGATGGCTGACTGTATTTTTTTTCAGGTTTCTTCCAAAGCTTTGCATTATTACTCTAATCTTTGTTTGGTATACTAATTGTGTTTTATTCAAGACTTAAAGGAACATAAATATATTTCAGTTTATTCTGTTAAGGTTTTTGCCTTTCTCCCTTGGTTCTCAACTTGGTACTGTAAGCACTTTTACCATCCATCAGTCACTCCTCTCACTAATTTTTCTCAACACACATAGGCCCATAAAGATAACAGGTTGATCCAGGGCAAATAATCCAATTCAAAGCAGAGAGATGAGGCAGAGATCTTTTGGAAGGTTGAATTGTATCATGCAGTAAATGAGTTCCCTCTCTATTTACAGGAGGAATATTTTTTATGCTATGTACAACTGCCAGCCATGATCTGGGGCCAAAAAATGGAGCAGAACCGGAACAGCAAATTGTGCTGAATGAGACTGTAATGCTGATTTGTTCTGTTGTGCAGTAGTACATCACTGCTACTGTGTGCTCTGATCCAAAACTGAGACCTGCACTGCAGCAGAATATTCTCTTTCTCTTTTTTCCCCTCTAAAATCTGAAAGATGGCCAGCTCTTCAGTGCAGAACATGAAACTTTGCACTGTCTGGTATATTACAGATCATGATTTAGAAATGTCTTTTTTGATTCAAGTCTTTCAAGTTGTCTTGTAAATGCTTCTGTTGCTGCCAGGTTGTTACTGTTTATATCATGGGACACAAGACCTTTAGATTTTTTTCTACATTAGCTTTTCTCCCTAAAATCTCCCACGGGATTCTTCCTGGAGTAGCTAAACCAGTGGAAGAACAGGGGTAGCACTACTAAGGGTAATACAGCGACTGATTTTTCTAGACAAAGGAAATGAGGTAGATCTAATCTATCTGGACTGCAGTAACACATTTGATGTAGTGCCACATGGGAAATTTGTTTAACTGGAGAAGGTGGGGCTTATTACCACCAGAGTTGTAAAAGGGTTAGGAACCAACTGAAAAGGAGATGCCAACAGGCAGTGTTTAAAGAGGAAGTATCAGGTTTGATAAAGGTTATTGGGAGACTCGTTAAAGGGTCAGACTCTGGACAGATCTTATTTAATATTTTGTATTTATATTGTTTTCATTGTCACAGAAAAGTTGGAGTGTGCTAATGAAGCTTGCCAATGATGCAAAATTAGGAAATATTTTCAGTATGGAAGAGGAGTGGGCTGTCCTACAGAAGAAAATAATAGAAATGGGATTAAAGTTAGCTATATTATGCACTTAGAGACTGATAGCAAGCATTTCTGCCTTAAGTTAGGAACTTACTAGTTCAAAATTGCAGAGGAGAAAGTGATCACAGCATGACTCTGAGCCACCAGTGAGGTGGCTTTCAAAAAGTCAAATGAGTTTAAAATGCATCAGGTAAGGTATTTCCAGTAGAGAGAGGGAAGTATTCATGCCCTTGTACAAGACACTCATCTGTAATGCTATCTATGTACAATTATGGCTGTTCATGTTCAATCAAAATGAATTGAAACTAGAACAGGTACAGGGGAGGACTAGTAGGATGATCAGGAGAATAAAGATCCCATCTTAAGAAGAGGCTGAAAGAGTTTGGCTTGTGTAGAAGGCTGAGAGAAAACATGGCTGCTGCCCAGGGGAGGAAAGCACCAGTAAGGGAAAAAAAACATTGATGTTGTAAGATTAATGATAGCCTAAGAAGGAATGGACATGGTTACAAATACATTTTAAATAGAAATTGGAAGGTTTCTTATCAGAGCAACAGGGTTCTGGATTAGCCTTCTAACATGAGTTATAAAGGTAAGAGATCTAAGGTGGAGCTTGCTAAGGTTATGGAAAGGATTAGGCTCAGGAGTACCTTCCAGTCCTGTGTTCCTAATGGTATCTTAATTACTATGCCTTATAGGTTGTCTTTGAGTAGCTAGAAGGACCACTGGTAGTTCTGCACCAGTAGTAAGTTTAAGGAAAAGGCTAGTGCAAATGCAACCTTGCATACTTAGTATGGCTAATACATGGCAGACCACTGGAACAAATGGACTAGTGTTTTGCATGCTGGCTATACAATTTAGTTTTAGTTTTGCTCCCATAGCTCATATAGCTCCAAAGCTAAAGGAGGAGACTTTATTTCAGTGGCCACAGAAAAGAAAGGCTGCAGATAAACTCAGTGTTAAAACTCCTTTAAATAAGAAGTTAAAAGTAGTTCTTAGCAACCACCTTGGGAGTTTAGTAGGTGTGTGCAAAGCTGTACCTGTCAGAGTGCCTCAAGTCTTCCATTGGCCACGTGCAGCCTCATACCAAGCCCTTCTGCATAGTTTCTTTTAGCCAGGTTCTAAGCTACTACTCACTTTTCTGCCTTTTATCATGCCCTGTCTCTGACTTAGGTGCAGATATTGGTCTCTGCCACCCCTTAAATAAATGTGTTATCTTCCTATGCCATTGTGCAGGACGCAGACATTCACTGTTTAGCCAAGATCTCAGGTTACTGCTGTTGTGAAGATTTTTTTTCAAGACAAGGAAAAAGAAACAGTGACAGCTGTTAACAGCTTGAACAGTGTTTGTAGTGATTCCTTGCCAAAGATATTTGGCGATCTTTTCCCCAATTTTGCTCAATGTTAATCATTCTTTTTGAAAGCTGTTTTTATGAATATGAGTAATGAATAATAAAGATGATAAATCTTTGCACTGATACTCTCAACTTGCTTTCCACAGACTTCTTTTTTACCATGCACAAGTGTTGTGAGGCTGAGTAAGTCTTATTTGTATTTAATCGTGGAGAAACTTGTGGCATAGAGGATCTAAATATCTCACCCAAAGTCACGCAAAGATCATGATAAAATTGGGAATTCAGTCCACAGCTCCAACTCCCAGTCTTCTATCTTAATAATATAACTGCTTTTCCCTTTGCAGGGTAAAATGTGGCAGAGCAATATTGTTGATTAAATAGACTTGAATAGTTGGAATTAATAGTAGAGATGGCGAAACTAAATGTTCACAGTGCTGGGATATCACCTCTAGTGTTATGGGGTTATACTGCAGTCATTCCTCTAGTCTTTCATTTATTGTTAGAGTGCCAACCCTGCTGTAGTTAAGTTGGAAAACCCATTTCTTTTTAAAGATTTCCTTTTCTAAGTGTCCTAAAATCCAAATGTCAAGATTGCTTTGAAATTTAGTGTGCCTTGTGGGGTTGAAGAGTAGAATTAGTGTTCCAAATTTAGGGTAATCTGAACAAGAAGTTTCTGAAATACAGCCTGCTGGGAAAAAAACAGCATTTCTTAACGTTGACAGATTCTACCAACTGAAATCATTGTGTTTGCTCACCCTTGTGGATCAGCTGAGTTCTCTGATCAGACCTCAAATGAGCTTCATCAGTTGATGTTTATCCCAGCTGATCCATTGTATCCTCTACCCCAGAAGCAGGCAAAGTCCAGCCCACAGGCCAGATCAGGCCATCGATTTCCCAGCAGCCCCACCCATGTCGCTTTGGCTGGCTTCCTTGGAGCACAGGCTGGAGCCAGGAAAGCAGGCAGTGGATCATGGCTCTGCCCCAGCCCACACTGTCACCACTGCAAAATCCCACCTCAGCCCCGTAGGAGCTCCCCACCCAGCCACATACCTTTTCAGTGCTGCTTGGGCTGGTTTCCATGGAGACCCTGGCCCTGCACAGTCACAGCCCCACTGCACCTGGGGTAGCCATGGAAACTGGCTGGAGTAACATGGGTAGGGGCTGCTGGGAAATGGAGTCTAGCTGGTGGCCAGATTGGCCATTTTGTCCACCCCAGTGTTACCTCTTAAGGCAGTGCTTCTCAACCATGATGCCACAGCATCCTGTGGTGCCTTGAGATCTTTTCAAGGGTGATGTGGGGTGCCACACAATGTTAGGTGTGCAGACATGATTCACAAGATAAACCCAGAAATTTCAAATAGGAATCCTCAGAAAACTAAGAGCTGGCATTCTTCAAGAGGTGTCTGGAGTCTATCAAAGGGTTCCTCAAGTCTATTAGGAGGCACCTTGAGTCTAAAATGTTGGGAACCACTGTTGTAGGGGAAGTAAAATTGATAATAATCGTAACAAAAATAAATAAATTGGCTATCTGGATAGCCAAGCCTAGGGGTCATGATTTGTGGATTACAGTGCTCTGGAGTGGACTTAGATGAAATAGTTCAAAGTCTACTAGTTCTGAGATAAGTAGATAAAGGAGGTTTGCTCTTCTCATTGAGTCTGATCTTGGAATTTGGATCAACTACACCACTGACAGTTTTCTTTTATATTTCATATGAAAAAGGGATGTCTTGCAGGATTTCAAGGTATTTTCTTTCTTCTCTTGTGTGTGCCAGTGAATTTAGATTGAAAATAAAACACTCTGAAATAGGAGCCAACATTTCACCTGTACCTTTTGGTAGGTGAAATTTTTTGGCTCCTATTTCAGAGTGTTTTATTTTCAATCTAAATTCACTGGCACAGTAGGAAGTAGGACTCTAGGTGGAGTAGCTAGGGCAGGGGTGGGTAAAATATGGTACTAGCACTGCAGCCAGGAAACACATGGTGCTGGAGCAATCGGCTGTGGGGTGGAGGGGAGCAGCCACCCCACTCTGGGCCTCACCAGTGCTGGCTCTGACACACCGGTGTGGCACCATGCTCCCGCCTAGCTGTTGCTGTGCTCCACGTGTCTGCTCACATCCTAGGCACACAGGGGGGCTGGTGCAGCTCTGCAGAGGGACTGCCTTTCTAGGCAGTCTGGGCCACAACGGCTCCTTTGGAGCTTCTGGGCAGGGCAGCAGTGACAGTGCAGGGCAGCCCAGAAGCAGCAGTGACAGAGCTGCACTGCATCCTGGCATGGGCTCCAGGCAGCAGCACCAAAAGCTACCCAGCAACGGTGACGGGGGGGGACTGCTTTCCCTGAGCCAAGCAATGGTTTCAGCCCAGCACCACCAGCAGCTACTGCTGCTCAGACCAGATCAACAAGTTTACAGCTAGCACGGGTCAAGCCTGGAGCTGGCATGGGGCATGCAGGGTTGCGACTCCACACCGCCACACACCCCATGTCAGCTCCAGGCTCACAGCAGGAGCTGGGACGCAGAATGCATAGACGCGGAACGCAGCAGGAGCCGGCCCGGCCTGTGGTTCCCAGTCAGCTGCTGTTACTGCCTCTATGGTGGGGCCACAAACTGGGTGAAGCCCCGCACTGCAGCCGCTACCTTCCCACCCCCGCCACGCAGCTCAGCAGACTGGGAGTGGAGGGAGCCCATCCCCTGCTTCCACATGGGGTCCAGCAGGGCTTCCTCGTGCAAGAGCGGGGGCTGCAGGCATGGCGTGGAGCCTCCTCAATAGAGGCAACCAGGCAGGCCCCAGCTCAGCGCTGGCCGGAGCTGCACCCCGCTGAGCACCAGCGCCTGGGCAGGAGCTCCCTGAGTCTCCCACCTGCTGCTACTGCTGCTGCTGCTGGCAGCAGGGGTAGTCTGGGGGGTCCCCACACCCTGCTTCCACAGCCCCCACCCCACATATAAACACACCCCAACATACCCTATGCCCCCTACACACACAGCCACAGCCCCTCACAACCCCTACACACACCCCACCTTACAAACACATGCACCCCCATGCCTCGCACACAATATAAAATAATAAGACTGTATTGTTGAGTTATGATGCAATCCCTTCTGTATATACTATACTAAAACAAATCACAACAAATATTTTTTGTAATAAAATAAATGTTCCAGCAGCTGTTTAACTTCTAGTGCATGATTTTGTGTTAGTATTATAGTGCTTAGGGTCGGAAGGGACCTAAACAGATCATCAGGTCTGACCCCCTGCCCCGGGCAGAAATGGGTGCCGGGGTCATATCACCCCAGCCAATTATCTGTCCATCCTCCTCTTGAAGACCCCCCAAGGTAGGAGAGAGTACCACCTCACTTGGGAGCCCATTCCAAAGCCTGGCAGCCCAAACTGTAAAGCAATGTCTCCTGATGTCCAACCTGAACCTTCTCTTTAACAATTTGTGGCCGTTATTCCTAGTAACCCTGGGTGGTGCCCGGGGGAACAGAGCCTCTCCCAATTCTTGCTGGTCCCCCCAGTGAGTTTGTAAACAGCCACCAGATCCCCTGTCAGCCTTCTCTTGTGGTGGCTGAATAGGTTCAGGCCCTTTAGCCTCTCTTCGCAGGGCCTGCCTTGCTGCCCCTGGACCATGCGAGTGGCACTCCTCTGGACCCTCTCAATGCTAGCCACATCCCTCTTGAAGTGTGGCGCCCAGAACTGAATGCAGTACTCCAGCTGTGGCCTGACCAATGCCGCATAGAGGGAAAAGATCACCTCCCTGGACCTGCTTGTGATGAATCTGTAGATGCATGACAAGGTGCGGTTAGCCTTACTGACTGCTTCCTCACGTTGGCAGCTCATGTTCATCCTGGAGTCAACAATGTCGAAAACGACCTGTCCACCACCACTCTCTGGGTGCGACTATCTAGCCAATTTGCCACCATCTGACTCTGTAGGAATCAGTGCCGCAGTCACCAAGTTTTTTTAAGAGAATCTGGTGGGAAACCATGTCAAAGGCCTTCTTAAGGTCCAGGAAGATGATATCCACCCCAACACCCTCATCCAGGGACTTTGTGGCCTGATCATAGAAAGAAACCAAGTTAGTAAAGCAAGACCTACCTTCAATGAACCCATGTTTGTTGCCCCTGAGCATTACCTCCGCTGCCAGGCCCTTGGAGATGTGCTCCTTGATAATTTTCTCAAAGGTCTTCCCAAGGACCAAGGTAAGACTGACTGGCCTATAATTGCTGGGGTCCTCCTTTCTCCCCTTCTTGTAAATAGGGACCACATTTGCCAATCCTCTGGTACCTGGCCAGTGCCCCACAAGTGCTCATAGAGCCATGCCAGGGGCCCCGCCATGACTCCCACCAATTCCCTCAGCACCTTCGGGTGAAGAGCATCTGGACCTACTGATTTAAACATGTCCAGCTCCTCTAAAAGTTCCCTAACTAGCTCATCCCTGACCCTAGGCATGGCAGTGCCTCCCCTGGGTCCGTCCGCAATTCTAGTACGGGAGATGTCCCTGTCCCTGTTCAGGAATATGGAGGCAAAGAATTTGTTAAGTCAGTTTTTTTGTTTGCCGCAATCACCAGATTGCCAAGCCTATCCTGTAGGGGTCCCACGTTACCCGATGCCTCCTTCTTACTTCCTATGTATTTGAAAAAGGACTTTTTATCATCCTTAATTCTGGTTGCTAGCCCTAGCTCCATCTATGCCTTGGCCTTCCTAACAGCCTTCCTGAAGTCCTGAGCAATGAAGGTGTAATCCTCCTTGGTAATAGCCCCTTGCATCCACTGTTTGTACATCTCCTGTTTTGCCCTCAGGCATCCCTGGATGCCTTTGCCGAGCAATGGGGCTTCTTAGCACTTCTGCCCTACTTGGTGCACATTGGGACTGACTCCCTTTGAGCTCAGAGGATCGTCTCCTTGAGGAACAACCACCCGTCTTGGACTCCTATCTCATTGAAGCTCAAAGAGCCCAATGCCTCTCCTACTAACCTTCTTAGCTTACAGAAGTTGACCCTCCTGAAGTCAAGGACTTCTTCCTTGCTGCTTGCTTTCACCACCCCGCACTGGAAAGTAAATTCCAGCAGATGATGATCACTGTCGCCCAGGTGGTCGAGTACCCACAGATCATCTTTTTGGTTCTAAGATGGCAACCCCCCCCTCCCAAAAGGAGTATTTCTGGGGGTCAAGGGGAGGGACTTCTGGTAGCAAAGGTCAGGGGTCAGAGCAGAACTTCCGGTCCCATTATGGCATCCAGGGGGCAAGACAAGGGGCAAGGCTACCCATGTGGCCCTCAACAGCTCACCAAAACTTGTTAAACGGCCCTTCACCAGAAATAATTATCCACCCCTGAGCTAGGGGATGGTTGACAGACTGGCACACCAGTCAGCCCCATATTCTCCTCTGTCGTGTATCCCAGGAATGGGCCTTGTCACTCCGAGGATGTCTGAGCCTGTCCCCCCGCATATGAGACTGGGTCCTGGGTACCCACACGAGCTGAGATCAGGGTTTTGTCCCTCTAGTATGATCCAAGCCTGCATCTGTATCTATATATTTTTGTTGGGGTATCTGGGAAGCCCTACCCATTTAAGGGTATCTGAGCTCCTCTCTATGGTCCTATGAAGAATTGTGTGTGTGTGTTGAGGGCAAGGGGAGTGAGGGAGAGCAATGATTTGAGCTTTTCTCCCAGCTCATCCATTCTCGTCTTGGAGAGGAAGAGTTCTGAGCTCCTTTCTCTGCCCCCAAGAGCTGATATTTGGCATATTGCAGACTGGCACTGGGGAGGAGATGAGAACACTTTCTGCCTCAGCCATGCCTTTAGGTGCACACCCAGCACCACTCCTAAGGTAGTTTCCATGATACACATGTCTGGGTTTAGGGCACATGAGCAGGGGGTTGGGTACTTGACCATGGTGCTCCCTTGCACAATCTGCAGGTGATGCAGACATGCCCTCTGCAGCTTGACTTTTACTTGGCTAAGGTTTGGAATTTACAGCCCCTTTGAGGGAGCTGTGCTGAGCACACTATTCAGCAAAGAGTTAATCTGTTCCAAGTTCTGCCACAAGCTTTTCTTTTTCTTTGGAACTTTTTCTATGCCTCCATGTCTCTGCCTGCAAAATGGGGGAAGAGTATTTTACACCAACTTGTTGTGTGTGAGGCTTAGTTCATTTCCCTTTGTGTAGTGTGTTGAAAATGTTGAGCACCACTGGTACATATGATTAAGGAGAATAAAGCCAATGGCCAGAACAGATTTTTCTGTAACAAATTAAATCCTGCTCAGATGACAGGAGGCTGAGGGTTGTAGTGAACACCTGTGCCTTGGTTAGAGGAAAGTCATTAGGAGGGCACTCAAGGAGTTGGTGTTAGAAGTACTTTCTAACCCTTGTTCCACAGGGAGTCTGATTAGTTCTTGATGTTTCATCTGTTACAGGGATTTCCTTGGGAAAAAATTAAGGATTGTGGATCAGATTTTCTGTGAATCTCCTAACTGTTCCTTCAGTGTTTCCAGGCATATACAGAATCCTTTTTTGCATTCACTTCAAACATGTATGCATATATTTACTTGCTGTGTGCTAATGTACAGAGTTTTACATATTCAGATAGTTATCTAAGCAAAGCAAAATTAGCTTCTGTAAAACCTGAGTAATTGCACTTTGTGCGGATAAAATGCACATAGGCTGGGAGGAGGAAAAATTCCATCTTGCCACAGGTGGTAGGGTGCGGCATAATTATTGCTGCTTGTGACTGGAAAAAAACTGTGAAGTTCTCCACTGTTACATGGGTTGTTAGAACCACTGCATCCACTTAGGTTAGGGACAGAAGTTACACATAAACGTGTTTAAGTGATCAGAAACTGATTTAAACCTGTAACATAACAGAAGTTCAGTGCACATAAACCCATTTCAAAATGTCTGAAACTGGTTTAAGATGTACCTGGTTGAACACAGTATCAGACTTAACTGATTTGGATCAAACCGGTTTATGAAACTTCTGTCCCAGCCCCCCTCTTGGTTCAAGTTAAATTGGGAGTCCCCCAGCATCCCAGCATGGTTTCCAGCCCTGGGCTGGGCTGTACTGTCTGCTTCAGTAGAGAAGGGGGGGCTGCCCCCCACCCCTGGCAAACTCCAGCTGGGGTCTGGGGCCAGGGAGGGGGGTTAAAACCTACCTTCCCCTGACTACAGAGCTGCTCTGCTGCTAAACTTACTGCAACTCACTGCTGCTTGCAACTGTGGACTACAAATCCCAGAGGCACCTGGAAGCAGGAAGAGGAAGTGATGAGCAACCTTGGAGAGTCCTGCTGCTGTGATTGTAGACTATAAATCCCAGAGACCTGGGGGGCAGCAGGAAGGGGAAGCAAATACATAGCTCAAACTGACTTTGTACCAGACAGCCGGGCTATAGTGCCCCTTGGCTTCTGGCCTGAGCCACTGCAGGCATGTGGCTGTGTTTTCTGAATCAAAAGTAAATGTGTGGCCAGTTGTTTCTCAGTTTAATCTAATCTCTGCATCTCAGACTAACCTACAAAGACTGAATCGATTCAGCCTTGGGCTTTTTGACTGTCTGTACTTAGCCCTTATTCCAAAACCTCCCTTTCCCAAACCTCCTTTGCTGGTCTTTATGACAGTATAGAAGCTACTGTGGCAAGCACCATTGCACATCTAGTTTGGAAATGCTCCCCATCCGTCTGTCACTGCAGATAAGTAGCACAGCTATCCAAGACCATTAAACTCACTTCCACAGGTAGTGCCACAAGTGTCATTGTTTTCAAGTCTAATTGCAAAATATATCTCTTTGCCCTGCCCTTCACAGATAAAATCACATAATATGTATATCAAGAAATATGCGTGAAAGTTTTCCCCTTGAGGAGGGGATTAGAAAAAGAAGCACATCTGACAGGTGGTAGTCACCTTTGTACAGTTGGGAGGTACTCAGATACTATGGTGAGTTTCAGTGATATTGCAGGTACAATTAAAGATGCCCATTAAATAGAGGATGGTGTAATTGATATGTGTAAGTAGGATGTTACTTCACACTAATTTGGAAAATTTGATGAGAGAAGATTCTAACATTAACAAAGAGACAAATAAAAGTAAATGGGATTTAGAAAGTCTTTGAACTTTATTGATGGCTGAATCTGTCATTTAGAGTCCATTACTCTTTACCTCTTCCTTTCTTTCTCCTTTTTTTTCCTCCTTGTTTATTTCCTTAGATCTAACTGGCTAAAACCGTGCTGTGGGAGACGAGCAGCTGTGTGGCAAGTATTTTTGCTCAGTGCAAGTCTCAACAGTTTCCTGGTAGCCTGTGTAGTATTGGTGGTGATTCTCCTGACTCTGGAACTCCTAATAGATATAAAGCTTCTCCAGTGTGAGTAGTAGGTTTACGTTTTTGTTTTTAAATTTTTGATCAAAGGAAATTATGCTTACCTTTAACTTGTCTTGGTTCTTTTTGGACTAGATAAGAATATTTACTGTAATGTTAATACAGTGGAACCCTGGTACAGTGAAGTCTTCTCCAACCCCAACTGCCTTTCTTTGCAGAATAAAGTCATCATGAGACAGATTTTCAGTGTTACACATTTTATTACACTAGCAAACAGTCTGCACACAGGCTTTAGGAAAATTTCCCTCCTATCTTTATACAGAAAACAGGTCATTTATGCAGGTGATAGATGTCTGTATGCATCATTTTCAAGTTGTTCATTTACTTCCATCCATAAATTTTTGCTGGAGCACTCTGCTATCTCTATTTTCAATTTCTCTCTAAACAGTAACTTGAACTCAGGATGCAATGTTGAAACAATTCAGTATATTGAAACAATTAGAACTTTTATCTAATTCACTAACATGATATAAAGAAAATAACTGTGCAAGAACAGTTTTCCTGTATTATCAGAGTTCACTCTACACAGGTTCCACAGTATATAATTGTTTTAATTGTGGTATTTTGTTTTCTTGGTTGATCTGTTCTTTCACTGTTCTCCCTCCATCTGTTTTTTGCCCTGTCACACAAACTTGCAGGAATTTAAACACCAGCTACAAGTTTTCCTTTGCTAACTATTAAAGGCAGCCTTTAAAAAAGCAAAACTTGCCTATACACATGTGGACATCACACATATATGTATATGTATGTATATATATGTATATATAGAAATGATAATGAAATGTTTAGACATACCAACAAACAAAAAATTATAGCATTAAAGACTATGTGCCTGATTATTTGTCTTCTTTCCCCTCCATCTGTATCTACCTCAAACTCTTCAGAGAATATGGTATCCAAGTTAGAACAACTGCATCACATATTTGTGAGGCTCTGCAGCCTTTGCTAACCCAACTTCTGTGTGGCCTAGCAGGTCAGGAGGTTGAACTAAAATAGTTTTCCAAGTTGTGGATTCAATCTTTAATGCTAGATTTTAGAAAGATCCCAAATGTATTCATTGAAAAAGCACTTTTGTAAGTCACCTGTAAGCCTTTTTTGTCTACCTAAAGTTGTTCTTGTGAAAGCAGGGTAGATTTGCACCTTATAGACTAACTAGAGTAGATTATATATATATAACTCAAGCTTTCATGAGCTGAAACTCACTCAGATGCTATTAAAGGACATACAAAAGCTGTGTATAAGAGGGAGAGAAAAGTTTGATTACAAAAGCAGAAGGGAGGGGGGCAGTGCTGGGAAAGACAAACATGCAAAGAATAAGTCCATAGGTGCAAAGGAGTCAAAAAAAAGCTAATCCAGGTAATGGAATAAGAATACATAGCCCCTATTTAAACCATACTTAACACAATCCAGTCTGTTGTTGATTTATTTTTCCACAATTTCCTGTTCAAATTGCTTTTTAAAAGTTTGCTATCTGAGAACAGCCACTTTCAGGTCAGTGATGAATAAGCATGTACAGAAGTTGCTTTCTTCACCATTTAAATTGCTTTGGGTGTATACAGAAGTGCTCCATGCAAGTTTAAAGTGCTGTACCCATAAAGCACTTTAAATGGTAAAAAAGCAACTTCTGTACACATGCTTTATCTCCAAGACTTAACAGAACTTTAAAAATGTTTAAATGTTAGCATTTTAAATTAACCTTTGCTAAATGAAGTATTAAATTTGAAGCACAGTATTTTACAGCACTTTAGCAACCTACAGCGCTTTAACTTCTGTATGCTGGTCAAATATCTGGTGATTCCACCAGGGGTAGCCCGGGAGCACTAGCCAAGCCTTTAAAAGCTGGCAACCCCTCCTGCTCCCACCAGCCAGCTAAGACGGCAGTGATCAGGCCAGATGGGACTAGGAGGAGCGGTGAGGGGAGGGTGCATCCCTGCTCCTGGGAGCATGGCTCGCTCTGCAGCTAGAGGGGCTGGCTCTGTGTTGGAGGCTGACAGGCTCTGTGGAGCTCACTGGGGGAAGGGGCTGATTCAGGTCTGTGCAGCCCAGGCTGGAGAGGAGCACTGCCACCAGCTCCATGCCATCTTGCCTAGGTGGGAATCCACTCCCTCCCAGCACAGTATGACACAGTTGGGAAGAGCCTTTATGGTCTTGGATGAGTTATGGAAGTGTCCGGGCTTGGCACGTGTTGGGGAGCCACATACCAAGAACATACCACAGAGCCCCAGAGCAGCCATGGCTGGGGGTCTGGCACAGTGCACAGCACCTGGGCACTGCCTAAGGGGATCTGGGTCTGGAATGGCACCTCTTCCCTTCACCCCTCTACCTTGCTTCTGCCGGCTCTCCTTTCTGTTTCTGTGGTCGGGGTTTTCCCCTGCCCTATGTCCAGCTCCACCTCCACTGGTCTCCTGCTGTCCACAGTCTCCTGCAGTGAGAGTAGACTATGGAGTGAGTGCCCCCTGCTGCCTAGTTTGAAAAGTTCAGGGAGGGTCAGAACTGCCCCCTCTTCCTCCACACCTAGCACTCTACTTCTGTCATGTTTAAAAGTACTGTAACTTTATAGTGCTATAAAAAGTGCTCTAAATTACAGTTCTGTGAAACATGCACGGAGCTCTCCAGTGTCGAGGGTAGTTAAAGTGTTCTGCCACAGGCCTGCATGTAGCTGATGTCAGATCAGTGTTCATTCATTCTGTCATGTAGGAATCACCCAGTCTATCCAGTGTAAATAGCAGAGGGGCACTGTAGGTGATAGGCAGGGATCCTGGTTTTCCCTGATAAAAAATCACAAATTCTCTGAAACAAAATTGCAAATTCTTTGATAAAAACCCCAAAAAACATGATTAAAATTAAAGGCCCCCCACCAGCTCTGCTGGTGCCCCTTACTTCCCCTCCCACGTCCCCTGGTTCTCCGGATGTCCCTCACTCCCCCCCCCAAAGTCCCCACAGCCCTATTGGTGCCCCTCACCCACAGTCCCTGTGAGCTGGCAGGGGGGTCCCCAGCTGAGCACAAAGCCTGGCTCCCTCCTGGCTGGCTGCCTGCTGCTCGGGGGCGGGGCGGGGGGTGGCTTCCTGTCACAGCATGCACTCCCAGAGGGCAGGGGGAACCTGTGCCCCCCAGATCTGTACGCAGGGCAGAGTGTGTGGAGGGGTAGGTGCACAACTGTGGACTCAGGCTCCCACTCTACTGCCCTTCCCTGGGACTTCCGCAGCCTGGCAGGTGCAACCCAGTGCTGCAGGGAAGAGCACAGCCATGCAGGAAAGCTGCTTGCAGCTGTGACCTCCACGCTGCCCTGGCAGCGCATCCCCTGCACACAGGGCTGCAGTGAGGGGCACAACCCTGCGCCATCACCTGCACAGCCCCCACACACATGGGACGTGGCTTCAGGAGGAGCTTGCAGTGGCAAGCAGCTTTCCTGCATGGCTGCGCTCTGCACTGCAACATAGCGTTGCATCGTCTGGGCTGCGGAGGCCATGGAGGAGAGCAGCAGGGTGGGAGCCCAATCCCACAGTGCAGACCTGCCCCACCCACCCCTGCCCCACACACAGATCTGGCACAGGTTCCCCCCTGTCTCCCCAGGAGTGCATGCAGCAGTGGGAAGGCACCCCCCTCCCCCCCGGACAAGCCACCTGCAGCCCTGCCCTGCTCCCCACTGGGGCCCTGTGGCCATGCATTGCGGCCCTGGGCCCCAAAGCCCACATACTGCCCAGCAGAACAGCAGCCCCAGCCCTGCCCAACTCCTTCCTTCCCTACGGGGGACTTAATCTCCCCTCACTTAACTGCTGGAGCTGTTCTCCAGGCTGCTTAGTGTACATGTGTATATATACATGCACATGGTGCTTCCTGCCTGACCGCCCTCCTACTCCCTCCTAGCCTCCTGCAGCAAGAACTCTGCCAGCCTGCAAAGGACTTGCTGCAAAACTGCAAAATCCATAGGTTTCTCTGCTAAAATGAAAAATCCACATTTTACTCACGTACAGGGAGGAAATCCGTGTTTTTTTCTCCTTTTCCATGGGAAATGGAAAACCCGAATCCCTGGTGATGGCAGAATTGGCAGAATTGCAAGTAAATGAACCTTGGATGCTATAATCTGCGTTATTTGGTTCAAACGAAAATATTACTACCGCCTCTCAGGAGCCCAGCTTTTGTGCTTCTTGAGATCTGTGGTGGTTTTCTTTCATCTATGGTGTCTTTTAAATAGCTGGCAGCTCTAGTGGCATATAGAAATAGGATAGATGCAGCCAGAAACTCCCTCCATAATGGTGCCAATTCCAAAAATAGTATGGTGTCTTGGGATTGCCAGGCCTGTGGATCTTGGCTATAAAGTAAAAGTTGTCTTGTGTGAGTTCTTGGGAGGTGGAAGCAGTAATCCTCTCCATATAATCCAAATAATGTGGATTATAACGCCTGAGGTTCATTCACTTGCAATTCCCCAGTGTCATATTCACAGTTACCTGCTCACAGTGTCCCTCTGCTAGCTACACTGGACAGATGGGGCAATCCGTACATGACAGAATGAAGGAACACAAACCTGACATCAGCTCACAAAAGCTTGTGCTATAGATAAATTGATTGATTGATATATCTGTATATATTTTATGTATCTACTTTGGTTATAAGGTGCAAATCTATCCTCCCTTCTATTTGGTTTCAGACCAGCACACCCAACTATGTCTGTCTTGTGAGTAGAACCAGAGTGTTAAAGGTTTAATCCTAACTGTGGATTCTCTTCTCTGTGGGTTTTTCTTAGACTTTTAACACTATTTTGGAGGGACTCTTCTTGAATCACTTGCATTCCATACCATTTATTCCCCAGCAAGCCATCTGCAAAGGCCTGTACATCAAGGCAATAGTCCTTCTCCAGCAACTGCTGCACATAATTTCCTTCAGAGCCCACCAATTCCATACAGCAGCAAAAAAATGCTTGCTCAAGGCCAACAGATGGTGCTCTGTTCATAGGCTGTGTGTGATCTGTGCAGCATCCTCAATCCTATACTGGTACTGGGAGGAGTGGGCCCAACAGGTTGCTGTATGGTAGAGCAATGCATTGCCATTAAACCACCAAGCTACCGCATTCCCCATTATTAAATATTTCATTTGTTAAGTTAATGTCTTGGGTTTTGTTTTAAATCAGTTATAGATTATTTCAGAGGGGTTAATGTAAACACTATAATTCTGAAAATGAAGAATGCCCATAATTTAACTTAATCTTTTTAGAAACCATCAGTGTGCAATTATGTTTTAAAAGGGTAATTATCATTTATGAAGATTCCTTATAGAATATGAAAGCAACATCTACCAATGTATTAAGGATGTTATGACATATCATTGCCGATGTTATCTATAATAAAACCAGTTAATCCACATTGTAAAATGCAATTACTTAGGAAATCTTTCTTTTTTAATTAGTTTTTAATGTGTTGTGAGACATGTGCGCAAAAAAATTGCATTAAAAATCAGGATTATTTTAGAGTAAATTCTCCTCTGCAATTCTTAGCACAGGTCTCGGCTGTGCTCTGCATTTGTCCTATATACAGAACTCTTGGTGTCATCAATGAAAAATGCATCTGCAAAAGTACAGATTATGCAAATGAGAAATACATAGACCTTGAGTGACACTTGAGCATGAAGCACATTTATTTTATTTTAGAATTACAGACTCCAGAAAGCAGAGAGTAGTTAGATGTGGTAGTCTAAAGTCAGGCAAAAAGTGAGGGAGATGCACCTTACAGACTAACTAAATCAGAGATTCATAAGCTTTTCATAGCTAGAGCTCATGTTTCTACAGTTCAGTTAGAAGAAGTCTTTGTATTTGTTTGGGTTTCTTTTAAGGAAGATAAGTCATTTGAGAATGGTATAATTGTTGGCGCAGCTTATGGGCCAGTGATTCTGTTCTTGCTCGATACCTTCTTGCCTGAAAGGTTAATTGAAATTGTTTGCTGTTGGTATTGGAGTTAGGCAGCATCTTGTATAGCAACATTTCTCAACCCAAGGGTTGCGACCCAAAAGTGGGTTCCAAGAAGATTTGAAAGGGTTGTGAAGGAAATGTGGCAAGGCTGCATGGAGCCAGCATCCAGCGGGGGTGGGGGGTGGCACACAGTGGGGGGAGCGTGGGGAGCACACAGCAAGGCAGTGTAAAGCAGTGGGAAAGGGACAGGGTGGGCCAGATGCAGGAGCTGGAAGGGAAAGAGGAAGGGAGAGAGGGAGACACACTCAGTGAGTCTAGGACTGGGAGGATGTGGGTCACAGCAAGCTGATAGTTACGCTAATGGGTCCCACTATGAAAAAGGTTGAGAACCACTGCTGTATAGTGTGTCTCCAGGCTTTACTTTAGATTGACTTTTATTAGTAAATGTTTAGGATTGGGAATCCAGAAAAAAGATGACAAAGCTGATAGGGAAATACAGATCGCCCGAGCAAGGGACTAACAATAGAGGGATGGGGGTGAGGAGGGGAACGCAACTAGGTTATAGGAGATACAATGTTGGCCAACTAAGCCCAGGGGTGAGGGATGGGGGGAAGGGGAAAGGAGAGGGAGGGGGTTCGCAACGCTGAGAGAGAAAAGAGATAGATACAAACCCGTTACAATGGTCCGCAATGGTGGAGGAAGTGGTTCAGAGGAAGTGCCTCAGTCCATATAGAGTCTCATCACGGGGGTCCTCTTCGGGTGGAGCGGGGTCATCCATGGTCGAAGAATCCTCTTGGAGTGAAGTGAAGGGGGGCGCGGTTCATTCGGTCCCCTCCGGGTCCAGTCCAGTGGCGGCTCATCTGGTGGGGTCGGAGTACTGGCGATGGCCCATGATGTGTTCCACATAGATATCGCTGGACCAACAGATGGTGTCGGACACCATGAGGCAGTGCATCAGCTAGGCGTAGCGGCGGGAGACACAGCAGGCACGCAGGACGCTCTTGTTGCTGGGGGCCCAGGCTCTGAGCGTTCCCACGATGAGCGCATCGACCGCCACATCATAGCCGCGGCCCCTCAGGGTGTTGGGCAGCGGGGCATACTTCTACCGCTTGCGAGCCCGGGCATCGGTGAAGGCTTGGCGCCATTTCTCGAAGGGGATGGTAACGTTCACGATCACAACCTTCTTGGCCTCTTCATCAGTGATGACAATGTCAGGTCGCATCTGGCTCTCTCTTTGGTACATACCAAATCAACAGAAGAAAGTGTGTACTGTATTCTAGAGAGTTAAATAAACATGAAGGGACTCCAAGATGACAAAAGCAGCCATAATAAAAATCAAGAGAGAGCAAATTTTACAAGCTGCAGCAAAAGATGGATGCGTCATTTCAATAAATAGAAACCTAGTAACTTGTATTTTTCTTTTCTTTTTCAGGAAAGTGTTAAACGATTTACCCACTTGAATTCATTATCATCAAATGACAACACCACTGCTTTCTATGGATTCAATCAATTTTCTCATTTGTTCCCTGAAGAGTTTAAAGGTACAGAATTTGAGTCATGCCAGTCTTCTTCCTATTACTTTGCTCTGTGATTCTGCAGCTGCTGCATGCACATGCTCTTTTCTGTCATGGTTAAAAGTTACTATGTTATTATCAAACAGCTACCTATGTTTGGCAATAATTCATTCTACTTGCTAGGTGTCTTACCATGTATTACCCATGAACGGTGTGTTACCTTGGTAGGTGCAGACACAAGTACATCAGATGTTTATTCTTTGTGTCCCCAGATCTCTCTCTCCCAGACTCAGATCAGGCTCCCCCTTTAAATTATCTCATCTGGTTTTTTTTCCCAGCCATTTCAAACCCGAACAAAAGAGCTGTATACATTTTCTGAGAAGGCGATACTCTCAGACTTGTTTTGTCTACCAAGGAATCTGCAATTTTACATAAACCCCTATTGTTTCCAGGCACCCAAAGATGCACATAACACTTACGATGCTAATATACCAATTTTGTTTAATATACCAATCTTGTTGGATATTCAGTGTGTGCATAGCTTCTGATGCACCTCAGTACAACAGTCTTTCAAGTTTCCATGTTTCTGAGATCTTGCATTTCTCACAGATACCATATATACTATGACATTACCTGAAAACTGTAAATTTGGCGGCTCACTTCCACTGACTTCTCACCACATCCTATCACTAACTCTTCTATTGTCTTCAAGCAGTAGGATATTAGTGGCAGCTGAGTGGAACACAAGCCCAAGTGCTGACATAAAGGAGGTCCTAGAACGGAGGCCCCCTTCTATGCTGCCAATTTACCAATTTCCATAGTAATCAGTGGCACGTGGGGAAGAGGTGGGGGGCAGGGCTGGGTGTAGTGGGGAGCAGGAATTGCTTGGATCCAGTTGGGCATCTGGAAACTTGTGAGGTTATACTGAGCACAGGGTTCAATAGACAGACACATGTGAATTAGAAGAACTAAAAAGCAAGTTTTATTTGTAGAGTAGTAAACAAACTTCTGCAGTTCCTTAATCTCTGATTAACTGACTTGAGGGACTGTCTCCTAACCACCAACCTCTGTAGTCTTCCAAGTAAAGGAGTATCTTCAAATTACAACATCAGTCATTGAAGGGGTCGCATCCTGTTAGCCCCAGTTTCCTAATCAGCCATAAGTCTCCTGTGAGAGATGCTGGTGCTGAAGGGGGAGGTGTTGGTGTGGCCAGCAACCAGACAGTTAATACCTTCCCTACTGCAGCCCCTGCCTTGGTCACATTGGAGCAGCTGTGGCAACTGCAGTTGTCAGTGTGAGAGAGTCCTGACACGTGGCAGTTGCTGTGTTAATCCCCTGACACCTCACTGGACAACAGTGATGTCTCCCACAAGTTTAGGGGTGTGAAGCTAACTAGGAAAGCAGGCTACTAGCATGCAACCCGATGCTGCCCAGGGCTTCAACCCTTATCAATTATGCTTCTCCCACAAGTTAAAATTACTCTTTTCTACTCCACTACTTACGCTGTTGCATTCTAGGCAGACCAAATCATCACTGGTTTTATAAGCTATGATTAATGTAAACCAAACTGTAATTCAGTCTAATATTTTGCTTCCAGATTGTTTTCATTTAAATTTACCCAAGTCCCACCACAATTGACAGTTTTATTATTATTTGATTATACTTCATCCCCTTTACATTTCAAGAAGATATAGGGATAATCTTAATAGATTTTTTAGTTCAGAGAGTAATATTCATGGTATTGGATTACTCCCCCACCCCTACATTTTAAACTGCCTTGATGTTACCTGCCAGTTTCCTAATGATTTAGAGTAAGGCTGTCCAGCTGGCAGCTCATAAATGGCTCCTACCACCTTTGCTGCCTCCAACTCTACATTTATCCCCACAGGTCCAGATACTGGTCTCCCTGGCCACTGCTGCTTCCCTCCATTGCCTAGTCCTGCTGCTGTCACTACTTCCCCACCAAAGCCACCATGGTCTCTGGGCTCTCGCTCCTTTCTCCAGTTTCTACTTTTTGCTGCCACCATGGAGAGGTGGGAGAGGGGGGAAGAGCCAACAAAGTTCGTGGCCACTCAGAAGTTGGACAGATCTGATTTTTACAGTACAGAACAATGACCAATAAAAATACCACCTAGTAGGGCTGTGCGAAATTTCGCTGGCTGTTTCATTTTGACAGTGTTTCAACTTGTTTCAAGCTCAAAACAGCAAAATCAAAATGAAATGAAGGGCTTCGAAACAGCCTTGAAACAAAATGAGGGCAGTCGAAATGTTTTGAGTTTCGAAGCTGAAGCTGGACTTGCCTGCTGGGAAACAGAAAGTAAGGAGAGGGAGGGGGAAGAGGGGTGAAGGAGTGCTCTCATATTGACTGTGTAGCTGGCCAGTGACTGTCATCCTTTCCTGATGTCCCTGTCAATCCCAGTGCTTTTGGGGAGGGATGGAAAAACAGCATAAAAGGAAGCATTGTTTGAACTGGCCTGCTTTCTGCCTTGGTGTCTGACAGCTACTGAGTTCTCTTCCAGCAGCTCAGGAGCATTAGACAATGAAGGCTACTACTAGCATTGATCTGAATGATTTCCTACTTGTAAGCCTAGCCTAACAAGAGGGATTCCAGAATACTTTTTTTCTTTCTTCTAGACACCTTTATTTTATTATTATGTTCATTGATTTATTCTTTTCAATTGTATAATTATATTGGATATTACACTATAGAATTTAATTTGTATAGGAAGGGAAATACATTTATATTTTATTTCTATACAGTTATATCTTGCGGCATAGACTATACACCTTAGGGAATTTATATAGAAACACAGATACATTTATATATTTGTATAAAAGCAAGGCACTATGAAACACACCATGAAGTGTGGTGGAAAGGCATCTGGCAAGTCTTCATGGAGGGGCAGAAGAGGGGGTAGAGAGAGGTGTATAAAGTTCCCCCCAAAACTGAGATGCAGCCTCTTCCCTACAACTAGCAGCAATGAGGCTTCCACAAGCAGAAAGGAGAGGGGAGCAGTTCCAGTGCCACTGCCTGTGCCTGAGACTGCATTCCCTCCAAGGGCACCAGCTATAACCCCCCCCCACCACCACCACCATGACAACAAGCAGCAGCACCAGCATGACAGTCTCCTCCACCCCCATTTCACTTCCCATGCTGAGCCTTCCAGTGCCAGAGGAAGAGCTGGAGCTGGAGCTGGATCTGAGTGCCCTAGCAAGGGAAATTCTGGGGGAGGAGGGGAAATCATCCGAGTTTGAGCTCCACACCCCTCAAGTTTCCCCTAGAGCCAGGTCTTCCCCGGAAGGCGCTTCAGAGGAGGCTGAGGTAGAGATTATAGAGACAAGCAGCTCAGCTGAGTCCGCTCCTGTTGCTGTGCCTCTGCCTGCTGAGGAGAGGAAAAGTGAAGCATCCACACATGCACCCACACCCCAAACACAAGCAGGTGGTGTGTCTGGGATCATTTTGAGCTGGCAGATGATCCCACATATGCTACCAGCCTGCACCGCTGAGCTAAAACCAGATGGGGCAAAAGAACAAAACACAGCACCAAGGGAATGCTGATGCATGTCTGCAGGCACTAGCCCCTTGCTCTTGCTCCTTCTCAGCCTGGCACCAGTGGGAGCATGCCTAAAAGAACGTCCTCCTCTTGCTCCAAAGCCCCTGTCCCCCCAAAGCAGAGGCAGGCCACCCTGGAACAGTGGGGGAAGAGGGTGACGGGGGGGTGCAGAGAGAAAGGGGGGTGCGTTGCAAGGACAAGTGAGATCACCCAGAACACGGGGGAGATGCTTGCTGTGGATGGCCAGCCCTTCTCCTTAGTCGAGTGGCCAGGGTTCAGGGGGCTCATGGGCTCATCCTACCTAGTGCCCGAATGCACAACCTTCAGCAGGACAGTGGTGCCCTCCCTGTATGATGCATGCAGGGAGAACTTGAGGGAGGAGCTGCACAGGGCAGGTCTGCAGGTGGCCTTATACTTCACCTTAGACTTCTAGAGAAGCTGGGGTGGAGATCACACCTTCATCTCCTTCAAGCTGAGGTGCTGAATGATTTCCACACAGCAACAGAGATCATGGGGGCCATGAACCATTTGGTGTAGGGGTGGCTCGTTGGGCACAGATAGCTCACCCATGGATTCATAGTCACTGACAATGGGGCCAATATGGTCAATGTGATCCCTAATGCCAACTTTATTGGCATCCACTGTGTGGTACACAAATTCCACCTCATTGTCAGAGATGCCTTGGAGGGGGACAGGGCTGCCAGTGATGGCACCAGCACCACCAGCAAGCTCATTTCGAAATGCAGGAAGGTGGCATTTCACCGGAGCATCAAGGGGGGCAAGATGCTGCAGGACAAACAAGCAGAGCTGAACATCCCACAGCACAAAATCAGTGGAACTACACATACCTGATGCTTGAGAGGCTGGTGGAGCAACAGAAGGTCATCCATGAGATGGTCTTGCTCAGGGAGATTGGGATCAGTGGCCCCCTTAACAGAGCTGAGTGGGATATCATTCCCCAGATCTTGGTGGTCCTCAAGTCCTTCCTCGAAA